>NW_025869788.1:0-10104 GCF_002878395.1 Capsicum annuum
AAGTTTTACGTACAATTGTGAAAGTTTGTTACTTAGGTGTCGTATTTTAAAGAAAATAGAGTTAAATGGGTGCCTGCCTAATGTAGATGCCTATAACGATTGATATCTGGTCTTTGCGACTATAAGATATTAGATTTAGCACATGATATAATCAATGAAATGAATTAGGTTGGCATAGTTTGAATTTTATCACGTATTATACTCCTATCAATGGATTGTGTGAGATTTGAAGTTGGATTAAAGATAATGGAACTAATGAAAGATGATAACGGAGCATTAGTGTTTTCTATTAATTTGTATAATGCTGTTAGATATGGTTTTTACAAGGAAAACCTTTTGAAAGAAGCACTTACATTTTTAAGAAAGATGGAGAAATTTTTACTTCGAGTTGTAGATAGGAGCGCAAGTATACTTGGTTTCTATGAAAATCTAAGCATTGGTGAAGCAAGGAGGGTTTATGATTAGATGTTTAGGGAAGGTGTTGTTCCAAGTGCTCTTGTTTATGCAAACTAGGTTAGTAGATTTTTCAGAAAAGAATGTGTAAGAGAAGCATTTGAGCTGATGGAAGAAATGATTCAGCGTGGTTATCTTCCAGTTGCATCAACATTAAATGCTTTTATAATTTTTTTTTCAAGCAGGGTAAAGTTTTAAAAGCATCAAATTTGATGGAGGACATCATAAGTAGAGGTTGCTTGTTGGACTCTGGAAGTTATAGTCAATTTATTATTGCCTTGTATAGCAATGGAGATTTCCACATAGCATTTATGTTCTTTCGGTAAATGGTAGAAAATGGTGTAGTTCTTGATTACCATTCATGGAATGCATTTCTTGTGTGCCTTTGTCAACAAACAAGTTGAATAGAAGGCAATAATAAGAATTGTCATTTAACTTGCCAACTATAGACTAATATACATACATGATTAGTTACTAGGTATGAATTGTCTGGCTTTCTTTGTGAACTTTGCAAAGCTTTTGTTATTTTCTGAAGCAAATTTGTTGAACCAAATGCACGTAAATCATCAAAATTACAATATCGATACATTTTTCACCACATGTCTCTAAAATAAAAGAACTCATTATTGTCAGACAAACTGTTCCTAAAATAAGTGAGAAATATCAAATACATAACTAACATTGTCAAAAATACATAAGCAACTCTAAGGAAAAAACTGTTAGAGTATGGGCCCTACTGATTTCTCGATTCTACTGTTTGCCTATCTGTGGAACAGGTAAGTAAACGCAATTCC
The DNA here is from genome assembly GCF_002878395.1 of Capsicum annuum. Lineage (NCBI taxonomy): Eukaryota > Viridiplantae > Streptophyta > Magnoliopsida > Solanales > Solanaceae > Capsicum > Capsicum annuum. The sequence continues at coordinate 1,248 of NW_025869788.1, forward strand.
CAGAAGAGAAAGTTGAACACAATGTTTTTATGTGGAAAACACCCAGCTCAAGAAAGGTGTAAAAAACCACGACCTGTACCTCTGTAGGATTTAACCCCAACTTCACTAAAACTCTTGAGCCTCAACAATCAAACGATTACAAGGTTTCTTGTAACTTAGGAATTAAAACTTCTAATTCCTATCACTAGAAAAACATATATCTCACCCAAGATAAGTTTTTTGAAATCTTTGAGTTCCCCAACATGAAGACAATTACTTCTATCTCAATTTATAGATTACTAAGTATAAGAATTATGATACGTTACAATTAAAAGAACCTACCTATTACAACTGATCTACAACTTAAGAAGTATAGATTAGGTTCTCCTTCTACTGGACAAACTTGTTTGCTTGATTGTTGACAGTCTCCTTTTTGTGAACATTGTGCTTTGATCTTTTCCCTTGTATTTATAGCAACATTGATTTAAACCTTTAGTTGATCTCCTTTTCTTGCTTGAATTGGATTGACTTTTTCGTCTTTTAATTTCTGCCGCGTTTCCTTGTTTCCTAGTTTGAATTGGACTACCTTGATGTCCTTCCTATCTTGACTTGGATTGCCTTCACTCTTTTGGATTTGAACTTGTTTCATCCTGTCCGCCTTGTAAGATGTTCGTGCTAATTAGTCAACAGTAGTAGATTCACTTGTGCAGAACATGTTGTGGAACCTATTTCATTCACTGTGTTCATCATCAAAACTTCATTTTTCTTTTTCTAACAAATGCCCCCTTTTTGATGATGACAAGTTCAACACCTCAGCATTCTTTATTCAACCCTGATATACTTAATAAAAAACTATGACTAGAAGATCACAGAGAATGAAATATGGTTAGTCATTGATTTATAAATATTGCATATTCTATTCTTCCCCCTTTGACATCATCAAAAATCTAATTCAATAAGTGAAAAATCTTTTAATAATTCATGGCTATTGAGGCAATCACTAAAACAATCAAAATTCAAAACAATAAAACATGAATGCAGCAAGATAAACCAGGAGCAGAACATGTGAAAACAACTTAAGACCATTTCATTCATGATGTGACTTATATTAACCAACAACACCCTAATAGAAAACAAGTCATTTAAGGAAAGGAACAAAAATTTGGTCTTGGATATCAGAAACCAAGGCTAAAGAGATGAAGAGGAGAGAATTAGAGAAGTGAGTTTCCTAATCACATTAGCATTTTCATCTCTTTCTCTTTCCGGTAGTGAGGTTAGGGAAGCAATTTGAGATTGTAAAATCCCTCTTTCCTCTTCATGAGCAGCTTGTTCTGCCTCCAATGCAATTTGTGTAGCTTCGACCTCACCCTGATTATCAGCCAGTGCATTCCTTAGTCTCTGTATGGGATTATCCATATTCCTCATGGAACCAAGTAGCATCATATAATTCACACTTCCTATGATGTCTTTCATAGTCTATGAAGACTATACTTGAACAGGTACCCTAAACTCCTCAAGGATAGGGGTAAACCAGAATTCATAAGTGTATGCCAATTTTTCTCCTTGATGAGCACCCTTTGCACGTGCTTCAGAATAAGTCTAGGTAGATCAATTCTTACTTCAGTATCCAATAATTCCATGAGAGTGAGATCCAAAAAACTAGCCATATTCCTTTTCTTCTTCCTAGGAATGATCATCTTGTGTACTACATTAAAATAAAGATGATGAAGGGGGGGACATCTCTCTCTTAAAAACCCTTCGATGATGAATCAGATGAGCATTCGTAGAGAAATTTCTACAAATGTCAAGAGCAGAAGTAAGTTTGTCCAGGGGTGGCCAATTTCCATTGATATAGTCACCCCAAACCCCCAGAAGAAATATGTAGAATCCTAGTAATATCAGCAATGTACAGGTTCATAGTAACCTTTCTCATAGTAGTAGAAAACAACTCACCTATGCCCATCCCATTTGTATAGAACTCATAGACTTCAGGATTGCCAAATTTTCTATGAATATCTCCCTAAAGAAACAACGGAGACCATCCTTGGAACTTTAATTTTCTCATTAGAGTTTGCATGTCAGCTTCTCTAAACCCACTGATAATTCTCCCTCTAGTTAATTGGCATTTTTGGAAGTAAATATTATGAGCCTCAGGAGTATCTTAATGAGAAGACCGTATAGGATCCTCATAGTCAGAGTCTAACTCAGCAGTGGTGTCTGGATGGTACTCAGATTCAGAGAACTCAGAGGGAACACGTTCCTGACTTGTTTCTTTGATCTAGAAGAAGCCTTAGAAGGTAAAGATTTTGAGGATATGGGAGCCTTGACCTTTGGAGTGGACTTAGAGGTGAATTTATTGGGTGCATATTTTGGAGAGGTTTTGTGAGATGAAAGACTTTGGTAGTTTTAGCCATGATAGTCTTAGTCTTCTTGACCGAGCAAAGAAGAATTTAGGGGATGATGCACGAGGAGGTGAGGGATCAGAGATGGTGACCCATTTCTTTTTTCTTGCTTAAAGTGCTTTAGTCAAGGAAGTATCTTCACACTTCTTCTTTCCTCTAGTGTGAGGAGTTTGAAGTGCAGAGATAGTTGGAGAGGGTTTCCAAGGAAATACGTTATCAATACAAATAAATGAGGGTTTTCTTTGTTGTTGAGATCTGGATTTTATGGGAATCAAGTATTCTATGGGAAGGTCATCTATGTCATTCACCAATTTCAACAATGTTGAGTGGATGGGTAGAGAAAGGAGAAGGGGTTTCATGAAGGCTGAAGAAGGTGAAGGAATTTTGGAGAAAGGATTTTAAAGATGATGGAATGCAGCGAAGTTTGTCAATTCATGGGAGATTTGTGGAGGGATGATAGAAGGTAAAGTGATTTTTGGGTGAAGGATAATAGATTTGATGAGGTTCTTAGTAGGGTTTTTGGATGATGAAGATTAAGAGGATGAAAGAGAGGCCATAATGGAACAAGATATTTTTCTTGATTTGGAGAATGGAGTTAAGATAGACTCAAGAAGTTTATTTAAAGGAAAAACTTTAGAGGAAGTTGAAGAGTAGGATAACTGTATATGGCAGAGCAGTAATGATTGAAAAGTCTGAACTGATGGGAAAGGAAGGAACAACTTTTAAAAAGGAGTAGATCCCTTAATTTTTGGCAGTTTAAATGGAACTGAAGGGACCATGTAAACAACTTGTTTCTTAATAAGGTACTGTAAGATAAATTTAGTCATACCTGAAGGAATTGGTTACAATTGCCTCAGTGGTCTAGATTTTCTGCAAAATCAACATAATCATGAGTCAACATATTCTAATTTTTGGAGAACCTTTTAAGAAGCTCTTTAGCATACTTCTGTTGGTAAATCATTGTCCTAGAGGCTGACTGCTTTATTTGGAAACCCAAGAAGTAATTCAGCTCCCCCATCATGCTCATCTCAAATTCACTACTCATGAGTTTTGTAAATTCATGGGTCATACTTATATTTGTTGATCCAAAAATAATATCATCCACATATATCTGTATAATAAACAAGTCCTTCCCATTTGATTTCAAGAAAAAAGTGTTGTCAATTTTACCTCTGGTATGACTATGTTCCAATAGAAATTTTGACAATCTTTCATACCAAGCTCTTGGAGCTTGTTTCAATCCATACAAGGCTTTTTCTAATATGTATACATAATCAAGAAACTCCTTGCTTTCAAAACCTGGAGGTTGTTTAACATACACCTCCTCCTTGAGAATGCCATTTAGAAATACTCTTCACATCCATCTGATAAAGGATAAAATCCATGTAGGCAGCAAAAGCAACAAGTAGTCTTATAGCTTCAAGTCTAGCTACAGGTGCAAAAGTCACATCAAAGTCAATTCCTTCTTCATGATTGTATCTCCGAACCACCAATCTTGCCTTATTATTTATGACTGTTCCATGCTCATCAACTTTGTTTTTGTAGACCCACTTAGTCCCAATTACTAATCTTTCATTTGGGAGAGGAACTAAGTGTCATACTTTGCTTCTCTCAAACTGATTCAACTCTTCCTGCATAGCTATGATCCAGTCAGCATCAATCAATGCTTAAGTTACCTTCTTAGGTTTAATTTCTGATAGAAATGCCTTGAAGGCACACATATTTCTCAATCCAGACCTTGTGGTAATCCCAGAAATAATATCAGTAAGTACATTCTCAATAGGGTGTGATCCTTGATACTTTTATCCTTTTGGGATCAACCCTAGTGAGCTTCCAAAATTACTCTGATGTTCTAAATGGGGCTACTTTGAGGCTCAGTTCCCCCTGTCATTGTGACTTCAGCTTCAGTTCCCCCTGTCAAGGTGTCTCTATGTTTGATAGCTCCAGTGGATGAACCGGGTGACATTTCCTATTCCTTAATATCACGTCCTTCCTGTAGGTTAGTCTTAACACAGGATTCATCACAGATTATATACATGCTTTCTTCAACACAGTTAGTTCGTTTGTTTAAAACCTTATAAGCTTTACTATTAAGTGAGTATCCTAGAAAGATTTCCTCATCACTTTTAGAATCAAATTTTCCCAAATTATCCTTTCCATTATTATGAATAAAACATTTACAACCAAATATTCTAAAGTGAAAAATATTTGGCTTTCTTCCTCTTAGTAATTCATAGGGAGTTTTATCTAACATACGCCTGATCATGCATCTATTTATGATGTATGAAGCAGTACTCATTGCCTCAGCCCATAGGTTTTGAGCAATGTCAGTTGCGAGCATCATTGTTCTAGCCATGTCTTCCAGGGTTCTATTTTTCCTTTCTACCACTTCATTTTGTTGTGGAGTTCTGGGAGCTGAGAAGTTATGATCTACACTATTTGCTGAAAAAAATTCTAAGAATTTTACATTCTAAAATTCTATACCATGGTCGGACCTTATGGAAACTAAAGAAAAGCCCAGTTTCTTTTAAATTTGTTAATGAAGATTTCAAAAGCACCAAAGGCATCTTCCTTAGAGGCTAGAAAAAATGTCCATGTGAATCTAGAATAATCATCAATAATAAAAAAAACATACCTTTTTCCACCCCTGCTTTGAACTCTCATGGGTCCACATAAGTCCATATGAACCAGGTCAAGACACTTGGTAGTGCTAACATGGTTCTTTGACTTAAACGAAGATCTTACCTGCTTCCCCATTACACATTCACTTCATAAATTTTCCTTTTTAAACTTGGTTTTGGTTAATCCCAATACCATTTCCTTGGAAGAAAGTATGTTTAATTGTTTTAGACTTGTATGACCAAGTCTTCTATGCAAAAGGAGGGGATCATTTTCTATAGCACTTAGAAAGGTCATCTCAGATCCTGGTAATGCCATAATATTGGCTTTGTATACATTTTTGTATCTCTTTGTAGTGAGCACCATTTCTTTGGGGTCCATCATTTTTACTTTGACCCCTACAGCAGTAAAAATAACTTAATTACCTTTGTCACATAACTGTGAAATACTCAGCAGGTTGTGTTTTACTCCCTCAACAATATAGACATCTTCCAATGCTTTTGATTCAGATGAGCCAATCTTCCCTACTCCAGTAATGATTTCCCTTTTTCCTTTACCAAACAAAACTCCTCTTCCATCTTTTTTGGAGAGTGAAAGGACCTTTTTCTTATCACCAGTCGTGTATTGAGCAAGCACTATCTAAGTACCAATGCTTTTTTCTTTCTTTCACTTTCTCCTGCAATAGAAATCAATGGTTATACATAGGAACCCATACTAACTTGGGTACTATCTCATGAGTAAAAGGATGAATCAAATTTCTTTTAGTCTATACGGGTAACATGCAGCTCAACCTATTTCTTTGACCAGAACTGGATTTGTTCCTTTTGGTCTGAGAAACTTTCCATGGCAGGTTTTGACTATTAGAACTGCTTTTTGTAGCTACTGGGCATTCAATAGTGGGATGTCTAAGGTTACCACAGATATAGCACAAATCTTGAGGTACATCAAAATTTTTGTGGAATCCTAATCCAGTCGTTTCATTGTACATTCTTTCACCTAGCTTATGAACAATTCTTGAGGAATTTGTCCACCTATTTGCCCTTTCAAGATCTAGTTTTAGTGTTGAAACTTCTTGATTCATCTTGTTCATTTTTTTAGTTAAAGCATAGCATTTTTGTTTGTATCTAATTACCTCAAGTTCAGAATTTTCTTGATCTTTACTTATGGGCCTTTTTCCATTATCAGTTCAAGTTAGTTTTAGGACTTCAGATTTAAGTCCATTATTTGAAGTCTCTAGTTCTACAATCTATTTCTTAAGTGAGCTATTTTCTTTGTCAATAGTTCCTATGTAATCTTTCAAATCAATGAGATCAAATTTTAGGCTTGCAAAACTGTTGTACAATTCATCCCTATCAGAAGTTAACTCTTAGAAATCATCAATCAGAGCACTCATTAGGGAAGCAAGTTTAAATTTTGAAAATAGTTGTAGTTTTTCTTTAAGATCAAGTATACTTACCTCAGAATCATTTTCTTTTTCATCTAAGTCTGAATCTCCAAAAGCCATAAATGCAGTTTCATCAACTTCATCTTCACTTGAATCAGATCCCCAAGCTGTTATCATTGCATGTTGTTCTTTCCATTTTGCCTTTTATTTTAATTCCTTCTCTATCCTTTCCTTCTTCCATTCTATATCCTAGACTGAACAATCGCTGATCTGATGATCACTATTGCCATAGTTGTAACAGCCATTTGGATTGTCATTGGATCATTTCTTAACACCTATTCCTTTCTTCTTCTTAAAGAATTTGCAGAGGTTTTTGGTTATAAAGTCAACTTGCTCTTTATCAAGCTCAGTTTCTTCATCACTATTAGAAGCCTTTAATGCCAAGACTTTCTCAGGAGGTTCTTTTTCTTTGGTTCGATCAACTTCTATCTCATAAGTTCTAACGTTTCCAACTAATTCATCCAAGGTCATTCCAGCAAGATCCTTGTTTCTTCCCTGATTGTTGTTACCTTAACATTCCATTTTGACTTAGGTAATACTCGTAATACCTTCTCAACTTGCTCTTCCTTAGAAATTACTTTTCCCAGGGAAGTAAGTTCACTAATTAAGGTGGTAAGCCTTGTCATCATCTCATGCAGGGATTCCTTCTCCTTTATCTTGAAGGCCTCATACTCAGTAAAAAGGAGAGAAATCTGGAATTTTCTTACCTGAGAAGTGCCTTCATGAGCATTCACCAGTGCATCCCAAATTTGTTTAGCAGTAGTGTAGGTTAATATCCTGTTGTATTCAGCTGGTCCTAAGCCACAAAACAGGATATTTTTTTCCTTTGCATTTTTCTTCAAGGCCAACAAGTCATTAGGGGTAAACTCACTTCTCACCTTTTTGACCTATTCTCCATTAACTAACTTCATTGGAATAGTAGGACCTTCAGTGATCCTGTCCCATAACTCATAGTATTTTCCTTGAATGAACATCTCCATCCTTGCTTTCCACCAGATAAAGTGAGTGCCATCAAAGAGTGGAGGTCTAGTAGTTGACTGTCCTTCACTATGACGAGTAAGAGGTACGAAATTCATTATGTTGATCTTTTCTTAGGTGCTGCCCTTATATAAGAGAACCTGGATCTGATACCACTTGTTAGAGTATGGGCCCTATTGATTTCTTGATTTTACTATTTTCCTATCTGTGGAACAGGTAACTAAATACAGTTTGCAGAAGAGAAAGTTGAACACTGTGTTTTTACATGGAAAACATCCGACTCAAGAAAGGTGTAAGAAACCATGATCTTTCCCTTACAAGATTTAACCCCAACTCCACTAAAACTCTTGAGCCTCAACAATCAAATAATTACAAGGCTTCTTGTAACTTAGGAATTAAAATTTCTAATTCCTATCACTACAAAAACACAAATCTCACCCAAGATAAGTGTTCCCAAATATTCGAGTTCCCCAACTTGAAGACAAATACTTCTATCTCAATTTATAGATCACTGTGTATAAGAATTATGACACGTTACAATTAAAAGAACCTACCTATTACATCTGATCTACGACTTAAGAAGAATAGATTAGGTTCTCCTTCAACTAGACGAACTTGTTTGCTTGATTGTTGACTGTCTCCTTTTTGTGCACAACGTGCTTTGATCTTTTCCCTTGTATTTATAGCATCCCTGATTTAAAACTTCAGTTGATCTCCTTTCCTTGCGTGAATTTGATTTCATATTCTGTCTTTTAATTTCTGGCCCCTTTCCTTATTTCCTAGTTTGAATTAGATTACATTGATGTCCTTCCTATCTTGACTTGGATTGCCTTCACTCTTTTGGATTTGAACTTGTTTCATCCTGTCCGCCTTGTTGGATGTTCATGTAAATTAGTCGACAGTAGTAGATTCACTTGTGTGGAACATGTTGTGGAGCCTGTTTCATTCACTATGTTCATCATCAAAACTTTATTTTTCTTTTCCTAACAAATACTTTATGTGCTTCTACTGTTTCCTTTATTAATTAGGAATGGAAAAATTAGACAAATCATCGATACAACAATAGAGGCTTAATTGTCTGTACCAGTTAGGGAACTGCTAGGATAACCTAGCTTTGCTGAGAAGATAGAATGAAATGTTGAAAAATATGATATTTTGATCATTGAATGGATCTAATGCTTGATAATATTAATGATAGTGAGATTGAGGAAATTATTTGAAGAGCGACTTACGAGTAGTTGAAGATAGAGGAGTTGTCTAGTCAAATTGGAAACTTAGCATTGTATGGTCTATTTGATAAATATGAAGATATGCCATTTTCAAGAGCAACTGAAAGGGAATGGCTTAGTCAAATATATAAAGAAGGGAAATTGATAATACCGCTGTTACTGTTGCGTATATCCAATAATTCAATTTTGATGGAGTAGGAAAATAG
>NW_025869789.1:0-13932 GCF_002878395.1 Capsicum annuum
AAAGGGTTCTTGAGCCTCTTTGATGAAAGGGACCCAAGAATCAACATCTGCATACCTTAGTTTCTTGATTCTTGAAAAGTTAACGGAGGAATCTTGATGATTGAGGTTTTAATTTAGGAACCCTAGCTCTTGTTTTTGAACAACTTTGAGAAAAAACTAGTATTTTTAGGCTAAATGAGGCCAAATCCCATGTTAAGGAGTATATATTGGGGTTAGGAAAAGACCCTTTTTCCCTTGGAATTAAATTGAAAAATCTTAATTTTACATGATGATACAATGCGCCATAATTACACTAGCTTACTGGAAATTGGACAATTGGGAAACTGTTTGATGGTTCGACCTAGTAAAAATCGCGTTGCCACCTTGGTTACGAACTGGAAAGGAACTGCGATACAGTAGAATCACGTTGGTGCACTAGAAATTGATAACTCTAAAATTAAGCCTTGGTGTGATACGGCATAATCATGGAGGATCGCTCAAATTTGGGAGAATTTGGTATTGACGGAATGTTTATTAAATGATATACATAAAAAGAAGTCGATATTAGGTAAATTCTACATGGTTCAAAATACTTCTCACTTGGGAAGACACTTCTTGACCTTTTAGGGCTATATTAACACTTTACTAAACACTCTCTAAGGCTCAAACTATGAGAGAATTTTTTGGGGTCTTACATGTACTAGTCATCTCATGTTCTTTTATTCGATCGTGTGGCTAACACGCACTAGGGAACTTTTAGCAGGGAGAGCTGAACCCATATATCCCATGGATAGTTTTAGGATGGCAAAGCTACATAGTCAAGGTTAAGGTTTTAAATGCATGTTGAACCTTATTCCCTATCCATGTATGTTATATATATATGTGTGTGTATATATGTGATTTCATATGGTTAATTGATTTGTTTTTGCATTTATGCATTATTTTATCTTATCCCTGAGTACATACTAGTGTTCACTTTACAAATTGTCTTTGGTCACTGTATCCCCATGCGATGCAAGCTTGTCCATACTACCATTCCTCCTTCTTAGTGACTTGGATTTTAGGGATAATTTTGAGTTAGATTGAAGTGGTGTGTTTTCATTCTCTGAAAGGCTTCATTTCACGCTCTGTACTTCTTTTATTTATGTTATTTTTTTGTTTTATTTTTTCTATTATCATTGGCATGTGCCAACCGGATGTTATTAGACTACTAGGGCATGAGCGATGTCGGTATTAGTGTCAGCCTTGGTATTGGTATTGGGATTAGGGTTGGCACCAGTTGGATAATTGGTTGAGGTTGTTGGATTATGATTATAGACTTTTTTAATATGTTTAAACTATTATTATTTTATCTTATTATATGCTCAAAATTCATACGACATAGGGTGCAGGGCAACTATGGTTTGGTATTAAGGGTGGTCTTTGATCCTTATTGGACTTGAGATGCTCGACATGACTAGGACCTAGTTTGGGTCTTATCGAAGTGGTCTCAGAGCTCTAGGTTCATGGTCAATTGGGTATTCGACAAAGTCGTGTTAATTAGAGTATCTTTTAATGGTGTGTAGTGTGCCACACTCATAAGGGAGAGGCTACAAGACATTTAGGAATATTTCTTTTTCTTGTGTTTTATTTTTGATTTGTAGAGTCTAAGTTCCTAAATCCTTCTCTAATTATCATTTGTTCACTTTTAAGATCATGCCTTCTCAAAGATCTTAAGCTCACAAAAACTCCTCTATCTTACCCAAGGACAATGTTGATGGGACCTATTCTACTTATGGGTCCATTCTAGGTCTAGGGGTCTAGTTACTAATTTCCCTTCTAGAGTTCCACCAGTTCCTTCCAGTCCTATTAGAGCCTCTCAAGATGATGCGATGATCGTTAAGTTTTGCCAGTCTATCCATATGTTGGCGCACTAGGTAGCTTCTCAGGCAGAGAATGGTACTTCTGTTACTCAGCCTTTTGAGGCCACATGGGTTGGCCAGTTCATGAGGTTAAATCCTCCAACCTTTATCGATGCTATGGTAGAGGAGGTTTGTTAATGTTTTCTTGATGAGATGGAAAAGATCTTCCATGTTATGTATACAGCTAAAGTGGAGGGCGTAGAGTTTGCCACCTACCAACTGAATGATATGGCATACTAGTGGTATGAGGAATGGGACTAGTCAAGGGATGACGATTTTGAGTTATCTCTATGGGAGAATTTTTCTAATGCTTTCCTATACCTTTTCTTTCCTCATAAGTTAAAGGAAGCAAAGGTGGAAGAGTTTTTTAATCTAAAGCAAGGTAATACGTCAGTCAAAGAGTATGCCTTGATGTTTCATAAGTTATCTCAGTATGCTCTAGAGTTAGTTTCTAACATAAGAGATAGAATGAGAAAGTTTGCTTTTAGGATGTCTCAAGATTTGATTTATGAGAGTTAGGCTATTTATTGAATAAGAAATAGATTGAGTAGTAGAAAGGTACAATAAGATGTTTAGATTTTCTTAGCAAGATGGTGGCCAACACTAGAGTGGCAGGGATGGTGGAAAGTGGCCTAAGAAAAAGTAGGGCAGTTTTGGGTCTTACTCGATGGCTATGCTCACTACCCAAATCCATCGAGAGATAGGAATTTCTATGATGGTGACAACTGTATGGAATAGGGTGCCTAATATCAGGCTAGCGTTGCCCAATCATCTTCATTATATCCTCTCTGCAAATATTATGGTAAATTGCATTGGGGTTACTGTAATGAAAGAAAGGACAAGTGCTTCAATTGTGGTTAGCCAGGGTACGTGGTTAGAATTTGCCTAGTGACCAAAGTTGATTTAGGGGAAAATAAGGTTCCTATTGCCTCCACTTCGGCTCCAACACCAAAGGGTGCATATCTAGTCCCAACACTGGTCGAAACTGTCTTTACGCTCTCACTACTCCCCAAGAGTCCAAGGTATCACCTGATGTTGTGACTGGTATATTGAAACTCTTTTTTTGTGATGTGTAATTTTTACTTAATTCATGGTCCACTATCTCTTATGTGACCCCATTTGTAGCTGTGCATTTTTGTTTTGGTCTCGAGTGTACTTCAGACCCTTTTTCTATTTCTACTCCAGTGGGTGACTATTGTGTCTAGAAGAGTCTATAAAGGTTGTGTGGTATTTATGGGTTGTTGGGAGACTATGGTAGATCAATTTGAATTAGATATGGTTGATTTTTATGTCATATTGGGGATGTATTGGTTGGACTCATTTATGCTGCTCTAGACTATTGGACCCATAAGGTTGTTTTTAAATTCCCTAATGAACCAGTTATTGAGTGGGAGGGTGGTTCCCTATCTCCTAAGGGGAAGTTCATATCATAACATAGAGCTCGTAGATTAATCTTCCAGGGGTGTCTCTATCATTTCATTCGAGTTAAAGATTCTTACTCGGGGGGTCCTTCTTTGAATTTCATACCACTGGTGAATGAATTTCCTGAGGTCCTTCCTGATGACCACTCTGGTGTTCCTCCTGATAGGGAGATTGAGTTTGAGATTAATCTTGTTCTAGAAACTTGTCTGATTTTTTTCCTTTATATAGAATTGCTCCAGCTGAGTAGAAGGAGCTTAAGGATCAACTAAAGAATCTTTTGATATCACATCTAATAAAAGAAGCTAAGTACTTGCATAATTTCTGATTTAAGCAACAAAAGTACCATAAAACCATGGCACATCAGAGGGTGGGTTCCCATTCTTGAGGAATATGATTAAGGAACAAGTCCCTTGTAGTAAACCCATATGAAATAACAAAATTACTATGTTCTTCACTTTTCTCCTCTTCATCAATATCTACTTTATTATGGGCACCCTTACTATAATTTACCACAAGAATAGGTACATCATAAACATTATAAGAATTATCAATCATAGTAATAGATATCCTCTGATTAGGAAACACACTCATTTTACGACAAAATCCTTGATATTTAAAACATCAAAGAGGTTTAGAAGAAGTACCTCCTTCAGGTATAACGGATTTAGTAGTAGTCTTTTCCAACTTGAGAGTCATGGAACAATAGTTTCATGATCTTTTTTATGGTGCCATTGTTTTTGGACCAAGTTAAAGAGAAAGATCCCTTTTCTTTGTGGTAGTTCCAAAACCCTTTGTAGCATTTTGACCTCCATTTCAAGAGTTTTATCAATAACATGATAGGTATGGAGTCTTATTTTGGAAGTAATCACTTTATTCAAGCCCCTTCAAAATAGTGTCATAGCATACAAAAGATTTTTTCAAAGTCTATTCTCATCTTCATAAGTTAAAACTCAGTAGAGTATTGTTCCACACTTTTTATGCCTTATTGAAAAGTGTAGACCTTTGTTAGTTTATCTTTGTGATATCGATCGATGACATACTTATTTCCTCAAGATAGCTTTGAGTTCTTCCCTAGTGGGAGTGGGATCTAGACTATGTAATCTTCTTTCCTTTACGTGAATTTCCCGCTAAGTAGATTTAAACCCCTAATTGAGCAATTGCATAAGATGCCTTTCGCACCTTAGATATCTCATTTGTTAAGAAAATGTGATCACATTATGTCACTCAATCAAGATACACATCAGGGTTGATTTCACCCTTAAAAGGTTGGAGAGTTACCTTTATGTAGTTAAGACTTATTTCTCGACCCCCAAGATGACCATGAAGCCCTATGTTGTCATATAGATCCTCATCATAGTTTTTATAAATTTCTCAGCCTTGAAATCCATGTTGCATACCTTATAGAGGAATAGGACCATGATTTTCTCTTCTACCTCCATGAGCACCATAGAAATATAACTGTGGATCTTTTATTCTATTTTCGTATTCATCATCTAATTTTATAACTCATATTGGAACTCTTCTTGTAATTCATCACCCAATTAATGGATATCATAGATTAGTGGGGGTATTTCAGTATGGGTGGGGATCATGGTTGTGGTGGATGTCTATTTAGTGATTGTTAATGTACTTATTATTAGAAGGAAGGATCATATGGTAGTTTTTGTAGGCGTTGGTGGGTAGCATTTGTAATTTTGGGTTATAATTGGGGGAGAGGTAGATGTAGGACAGAGCTTTTGATAAAAAGCATCAGGTGAAATTAGAGTAGATGAGTCATGGTGAACTGTACCTGTGTTTCTAATATATTGAGTCATTGGAGGAGTGAAAGAAGTATCCCTAATCTTGGTTCATGATTTTCTACTTGATTACCCAATTTATCTAAGGAAAGCGGTGATCATGCTCAAAAATTCATGTATTGTGGGATCTCGTGTTGTAAAAGATTCACCTTTGTCGTGGTTCGACTAGATACCTAGTTATCACACTCAAAGAAAACAAGCAAAAATGTTAAGTTAGTTAAATATTGTAAGACCCTGTGAAGTCCTAGAACATTTTAGTTCTTTATAGCATGCCAAAAGAGGTCCCAAACTTAGAAAATTTCAGCTGAGTGTTAAGACTTAGTCTCATTTTTGGCCTAGATATTTTAATGGTAACATTTTTTATCTTTACGGCCTTACACTGTCAATTTTTAAATTGATTCATGATCAGGGTTATCTATAGGTCATCTCGGGTGAATTTCAAAATTTTTGGACATCGTTTGAGACATATTTGGATGACCAAAACAGCAAGTAAACGTAATCAGGATGCATCACATTGGTTATCGCGTCGTCATCATTGATGTGGCACGTTGCTAATTACGTTGTAACCATCAACGTAGTGCATCACCTATCGCATCACTGGGCATATTTTGTGTATTAAGTTAATGTTTGCGGGGGTAATTGGGTCATTTTCCCCTTACATTATTCAGCCATAACACGAAATAAACCCTCCCAAAGGGCAAAATTCACTCATTATTTCACAAAGTCTCTAAAGAGCAAAACCCTAGTTCATCAAGTCTAAGATCAAGTCCTAAGAATTCACCAACAATTCTCATGAATTAAAAAATCAAGGTATGTTTAGGTATTCATCCTTGGGTTCCTTCCACCCTTGGTGTTCAAGAATCCTTTCCTAAAACATAGATTATGACTTACATTCTTGAATGGAATTTTATTCATATATGTGTTTTTATGTGGGTTTCAAGTTAAGAAGATTTTGAGTTTGATGTGAATAAACAAGAATGTGTGTTGATTTATGTAACCCTCATGTTAAATCCTTGAATTGTGATGTTGAATGTGGTAGTCATAATATTCATATACTACTCATTCTCATGTATAAGATTTATGCATCCTAGGTGTTTGAAAAAATGTCTATGTGAAGGAATTGTTCATGATAATCTATATGTGATACTTTTAAAGTTGAGATATGGTTCTATAACCTATGCTATCAATCCCGGGGTATTGAATACCCAAAATTTAGCTATTTACCTAGTCTACAGTCAAAATAGAATGATTCTATAGTATCCCGAGTAGTAGAATTCGGTCATCCAATCGAATCAGTGTGAGTTCAGTCAAGCCTAGTATAGTCTAGTCATCAGTTTAGTGTTGATTTAGTTGGTAGTGGGATTCAGCACCGAGCGAACCCAGGGATAGGGGCATTCCTGCTAGTAGTGGGTTTGACCCTTAGTAGAAGTCCCTGAGTGACAAAACTACGTAGCCAGCATAGGGTAAATTGTCTTCTTTCCAGACAAAGGCTGACGTAATTATATACATCTTATGAGTCTTCCTGCCAGACTAGGGTTGACCCAGCTACTATTAGCATCCCATGGCATTGTGATAACACCCTTCCAACAGGGTTACATATTAGACCCCAAATCAATCTATAATCGGGGTATGTCGATTAGATGATAGATAACTCCTACAGTTACAGTTACAGTATTCAGTATAGAACTCAGTTTAGTTCTACATGACCATGACTTTCAATTATCAGTAGTCAGTTATCAGAAACTCAGTACTTTAACTTCAGACTAATTTAGACAGACGATATATGCTTAGTATTACATGTTCAGTACTTACCGTAGTTCCAGTCTTGCATATACTCTCATCCAGGTACTTCATGAAATTTAGTTGTTATTCTCATGCACGTAAACCCATGCATATTATCCTAACCCCACCTAGCATACTCGTACATCTAATGTACTGAAGCATACTCTCTCTCTGCACTATAATGTCTTATATCATAGGTTTGGATACTCGATTTCTTGACCGTACTTAGATAGATCAGTCTATCAGCCACAGCTACAGTAGTGAGTCCTTATCATTTAGGATGTGACATATATTTAGTTGTTGGATTATCTATAGTATTTTCAATATTTTAGTTATTTTCATATGGCAGTTGGAGTTAGTAAAGGCCTGTCCCATCAACTCTTTCATTCAAATGTTTAGAGGCTTTCAGATATTTACAGTAGCAATTATTCTACAGATTTACTCAGTATTGATTCAATTTTATGAACCTTATGGCATTTTTAGTTTTACTTCCGCATATGTTTCTGGATTATTATTCAATGCTTACAGCGGGTACCAGTCATGGGTTAACCTATGGTCTTTCAGGATTGTAAGCACTGTAACATCCAAGGTGTAGTCTCGGGGTGTTACAAACTTAGTATCAGAGCCTAAGGTTCTAAAGTGTCCTAGGGAGTCTAAAAGCTGCGTCAAGTAGAGTCTTATGCATGGGTGTGTAACGCTCCATACTTATGGATGAGAGGCTATGAGATGCTTTTAGGACAAGTTCCCTTTTTTTAGTGTTTATATCATGCGAGTGAGCATGAGCTCAAGTTTAACTCTCTATCTAATCCAATTTATCTTTTCATTTACAGAACATGCCTTCCAAAAAGACTAACAAAAAAGGAACTGGAACCAGCTAGCACCTCTGCCCATTCAGGAAGACCTCTTGAATGAGCATGTTTCTCAAGCAAAATTTAGAGCAGCATTCACCACCCTATCCCATTCTATGGAAGCTCATAATGTTCAACTAGTTGTTGTTCAGGCCAACCCCGTGTCCAATAATGCTACCGCTAGAATTTGAGACTTTACCCGAATAAACCCTCATTTATTTTCAGGGTCTAAGTCTAAAGAGGATCTACAGGAATTCCTTGACATGGAGCAGAAGGTAATAGATATTATGAGGGTAACTACTAGTGAGAGTGTTGTGCCTATTAGTTATAAGATGTAGCTCATACATAGTTTAAGTAGTGAAAGGTAGATAGGGGCACAGATGCAGGGCCTATAGAATGGGAGGAGTTTGCTGCTGCCTTCTTAGATAGGTTCTTTCTATTAGAGTTGAGAGAGGCTAAGGTGTTATAGTTTATCAATCTAAAGTAGGGCAAGATGAGTGTGAAAGAGTATTCCCTCAAATTTATTCAGTTGGCCAGTTATGCCTCTTATGTGGTAGCTGATAGCAGGTCTAAGACGAGCAAGTTCATGTCTGGTGTATCTGATAGTGTGATCAAGAAGTGTAGGACTGCAATGCTGATTAAGAAATGGACTTGTCTAGGTTGATATTCCATGCTCAACAAATTAAGGAATAGAAAGCTAAGGAGAAAGAGAGGGAGAACAAGAGGGCTAGAATAGATAGCTTTATGTTTTGCTTAGACAAAGTTAAGGGTGGTAATCATCCTTAATTTTGCCTAAAATCTTCAACCCCAGCTTTGTCTTTATCTAGTGCACCGATGCCTAGATTTAGGAATGATAATAAGGATAGGGCGCTAGGTTCTAAATCTCAGGGTAGTGTAAACAATGCTCGAACAAATCCTTTTTGCCAAAAATATGGCAGAAACCATCAGGGTATCTGCAGGGCTAGCAGCAACGTGTGTTGTGGGTATGGTAAGCTAGGCCATAGGATCATAGAATGTCCTCAGGTGGGTTCACAGAGTCAGCATAATAATCTTCCAGTTTAGTTTGATCGCCCGCCTCAGCATGGCACCACATCCAGTGCCACCAGTAGGCTGCGCCCGAATAGGCTCTATGTACTTCAGTCCGGAAAGGATAAGGAGAGTTCTCCTGATGTAGCTACTTGTACATTGTAAGTCTTTTATTTACAAGTTTATGCTTTGTTACATCCTCGAGCTTTTCTATCTTTTGTAACTCCTTACATAGCTGTCAACTTCAGAGTCAGCCCAAAAATCCTAACAGAGCCTTTCTCAGTCTCTACCTCTGTGGGTAAGTCTATCATAGTCCGGTGGGTATATAGGAACTATCTGATTATGGTGTTTTATAAAGTAACTTTAGTAGACCTCGTAGAGCTAGAGATGATGGATTTTGACGTCATTCTCGGCATGGATTGGCTCCATTCATGCTATGCTTCAATTGATTATAGAAATAGAGTTTTTTATTTTTAGTACCTGAATGAACCAATCCTTGAATAGAGGGGTAGTACTTCAGGACTTAAGAGTAAATTTATTTCATACCTTAGAGCGAGAAAAATAATATTCAAGGGGTGTGTCCACCATCTTATTCGAGTTAAAGACTCTAGTTCTAAGACTCGTAATCTTGAGTCAGTTCCAGTTGCAAGTGAATTTCCAGATATGTTTCCTAAAGATCTCCCTGGAGTTCCTCCTAAAAGAGAAATTAACTTCAAAATAGACCTTCTTCTCGATACTCAGCCCATCTCTATTCCACCATACAGAATATATCCAAATGAACTTAAAGAGTTGAAAGAACAGTTCAAATGCCTCTTAGAAAAAGGGTTCATCAGGCTTAGCATATCTCCTTGGGATACACCAATTCTATTCATGCGAAAGAAAGATGGTTCTTATAGAATGTGTATAGACTACCGCCAGTTAAACAAAGTTACCATCAAGAATAAATACCCACTTACTAGGATTAATGACTTGTTTGACCAGCTTTAAGGTGCCAATTATTTTTCTAAGATAGACCTCAGATCCGTCTATAATCAGCTCAGACTAAGAGAATGTGACATTACAAAAACAACTTTCAGAACCTGGTATGGTCACTTCGAATTGCTACTCATGTCATTTGGTCTTACCAATGCTCCGGTAGCCTTTATGGACTTGATGAATTGAGTGTTCAAGTAGTACTTGGACATATTCATCATAATCTTCATTGATGACATTCTTGTTACTCCCGTAATGAAAATGATCACGTAGACCATCTCAGAATAGTATTACAAACTTTTAGAGCCCGTTAGTTGTTCACCAAATTAAGTAAATGCAATTTTTTTTAAGGTTAGTTACTTTCCTTGGTTACGTGGTTTTCAGTGATGTCATTAGAGTTATCCTCAAAATATTAAAGGAATAAAAAACTGGCCCAGACATATCTCTCCATCAGATATCAAGATTTTTTTAAGTTTGGATGGTTATTACCGATGATTTGTTGAAGGATTTTCATCTATTGTATTCCCCATGTCCAGATTGACTCAGAAAAAAGTCAAGTTCTAGTGGTTAGATTCTTGTGATAAGAGTTTGCAGGGGTTGAAGACTCGCCTCACTACAGCTCTAGTTTTGACTTTGCCCGATGGTTCAAATGGATTTTTCATATACTGTGATGCTTCCAGAGTTGGTTTGGGGTGTGTTTTGATGCAGAAAGGTAAGGTTATAACCTACGCCTCTAGACAGCTTAATCCCTATAAAAAGAATTATCCCACCCATGATCTTGAGCTAGTAGCTATTGTGTTTGCCTTAAAGATTTAGAGGTACTAATTGTATAAGGTGCACTTTGATTTGTTCACAGACCACAAAAGCCTGCAGTATGTGTTTTCACAGAAAAACCTAAACTTGCATCAGAGAAGATGGTTAGAGTTGTTAAAAGACTATGGCATGAGTGTATTATATTATCTGGGCAACGCCAATGTAGTGGCAGACACTCTCAGTATGTTGTCCATGGATAGTTTCACTGACGTAAAGAATGGTAAAAGGAAGTTAGTTCAAGAAATTCATCATCTTTCCAGGCTAGGTGTCCGTTTAGTTAATTCAGCTGAGGGTAGTGTTTGGGTGTAGAATGGTTCAAAATCTTCTTTAGTTTTAGAGGTAAAAGAAAAGTAGGATAGAGATTCTAGTTTAGTTAAGTTGAAACAATCAGTCAGAGACCAAAAAGTAGAGGTTTTCTCCCAAGGGGGAGATGGTGTGTTGCGTTGCCATGCTAGGCTATGTGTGTCATGTGTAGATGACATAAGATAGTGAATTCTTACTAAAGAGCATAGTGTGAATTACTCTATTTATCACGGGGCCAATAAGATGTACCATGATTTGCGGGAAGTCTATTGGTGGAATGGAATAAAGAGAGACATTTCAAAGTTTGTGGCTAAGTGCTCGACTTGTCTGCAAGTGAAGATTGAGCACCAAAAGCCAAGTGGTTCTATGCAGGAGTTCAGTATTCTGATATAAAAGTGGGAATAAGTGAACATGGACTTTGTGACAGCTTTGCCTCAAACTCATCGTTAGCATGATTCGATTTGGGCCATTGTAGATAGGATGACCAAGTCTGCCCATTTCTTGTCCGTCCATACCTCTTATTCAGCTGAGGACTATGTCAGGCTCTAATCAGAGAGTGGGTTATGTTACAGGGTGTCTCATTGTCCATCATTTTAGATAGAGGTACACAACTTAACTCTCACTTGTGGAAAGCCTTCCAAAAGGGTCTTGGTACCCAAGCCATCTCAGTAATAGCCTTCCACCCTCTGACTGATGGTCAAGTAGAGAGGACCTTTCAGACTGTAGAGGATATGTTGCTATGTTGTTTACTTTAACGGTAGTTGGGATGACCACTTACCTTTGATTGAGTTTGCATATAATAACAGTTATTATTCTAGTATTTAGATAGCTCTGTTTGAGGCTCGTTTTCGGAGAAAGTGTAGATCTCCCATTGGTTGGTTTGAAAGAGGTGGTGTTTAATGCTTTAGGGAAAGTGCAATTAATCAGAGAGAGGCTTAAGATACCCTAGAGCTGACAGAAATCATATGCAGATATGAGAAGGAAAGATCTTGAATTTGAGATAAGTGACTTCATTTATTTAAAAATCTCTCCCATGAAAAGAGTAAAGAGGTTTGGTAAGAAGGTGAAGCTTAGTCCCTGATATGTTGATCCTTATAGGATTCTGAGTCATTTTGAAAAGGTAACCTATGACCTTGAGTTGCCTGCAGACTTAGCATCAGTGCACCTAGTGTTTCTTGTCTCCTTACTAAAGAAATGCATAGGTGACCCAGCAATAGTAGTCCCTGTAGAGAGTGTAGAAGTTTAGAATAGTCTCTCTTACAAAGAAGTCCTAGTCAAAATCCTCGATCATCAGACTCGTAGACTAAGGAACAAAGAAGTTCCCTTAGTCAAAGTTCTTTGGCGGAACCAGTCCGTTGAGGGAGCCGCTTGGGAAGTAGAAGCAGACATGCGAACCAAGTACCCTTATCTATTTCTCGCAAACTTAGACTTAGCCTAAGGTAATAGTCTTCCTTCGATTTACTCAGTTCTATGCTTAGTTTTAGCTGCATATCATTCTCATATCATTTATGCATTAACGGATTAGTTCAGTCATGTGTCATGTATCAAGATTCAGTTCTGTTTCAGGTATGCATGTCAGTATAGTCACAGTACCTCAGTTTCTCTCAGCTTAATCAGTCTCATTTGAAGATGAATTATCCCAGGGGGTAGATATTGTAAGACCCCAAAAAGTCCTAGCCTATTTCAATTCTTTATTGCATTCCAAAAGAGGTCCCAGACTTAGAAAATTTCAGCCAAGTGTTAAGACTTAGTCTCATTTTTTATATTTCCGACCTTAGATTGTCTATTTTTATATTGATTCATGATTAGGGTTATCTATAGGTCATCTTTGGTGAGTTTTAAAATTTTTAGACATTGTTTGAGACACGTTTGGATGACCAAAACAGCAAGCCAATCGATCAGGACGCATCGCGTTAGCTATCGTATTATCACCATTGATGTGGCACATCGGTAATTGCATTAGAAACATCGACGGAGCGCAATACTTATCATGTCACTAGCATAATTTATGTATTAAGTTATGGGTTTGTAGGGGTAATTGGGTCATTTTCCCCTTACATTATTCAGCCATAACACAAAATTAAGCCTCTCAAAAGGGCAAAATTCACTCATTATTTCACAAAGTCTCTCAAGAGCAAAACCCTAGTTCATCAAATCTAAGATCAAGTCCCAAGAATACACCAACAATTCTCATGAATTTAACAATTAAGGTATGTTTAGGTATTCATCCTTGTGTTCCTTCCACCCTTGGAGTTCAAGAATCCTTTTTTAAAACTTAGATTATGATTCACATTATTGAATGGAATTTTGTTCATGTATGTGTTGTTGTGTGGGTCTCAAGTTAAGAATATTTTGAGTTTCATGTGAATAAACGAGAATTTGTGTTGATTTATGTAACCCTCATGCTAAATCCTTGAATTGTGATGTTGAATGTGGTAGTCATGATATTCATATATTGCTCATTCTCATGTACAAGATTTATACATCCTAGGTGTTTGACAAAATGTCTATACGAAGGAATTGTGCATGATAATCTGTGTGATACTTTTAAAGTTGAGATATGGTTCCATTATCTATGCTATCGAGTCCTAGGGTTTTTGAAAACCCAAAATTTACAGTTGAAATAGAATGATTCTGTAATATCCCAAATAGTAGCATTCGGCCAGTCAACCAAATCAGTGTGAGTTCAGTCAAGCCTAGTATAGTCTAGTGATCAGTTCAGTGTTGATTCAATTGAGAGTAGGATTCTGCACTGAGCGAACCCTGGTATGGGGGCTTCCTACCAGCAGAGGGTTTGATTCTTAGTAGTAGTCCCTGATTTACAAAACTACATAGCCAGCATAGGGTAAATCATATTTATGCTAGACTAGGGTTGACGTAATTATATACATCTCATGAGTCTTCTTGCCAGATTAGGGTTGACCCAGCTACTGTTAGTAACCCGTGGCACGATGCAAATACCCTTCCAACTAGGATTACAGGTTGGACCCCAAATCATTCTATAATTGAGGTATGTCGGTTAGTTAATTACTCCCACAATTATCGTTCCTATATTCAGTATTCAGTATTCAGTATAGAACTCAGTTCAGT
>NW_025869790.1:0-2138 GCF_002878395.1 Capsicum annuum
CACTTTTGTAAGTTTACCAAATACCCTTCTTTTTTAAAAAGGTATTTTTTTTCTCAAATAAGTTCTTATTTTGATAAATAAGCAATTTCAAACAGGCTATTAATCACTTTCAAAATACATTGTTCACCTTCATCACTTAAAAATTGAAATCATAAATACGACAAACACAGCTAATGAAACAATATAGAACATCCTCATCTTCAATAATTTTTCTTCCAAGTTCCTTGATTTGTTCACCTCGTTGTAGTTTCTTTTATCTAAAATCTCCAATTTTTCTTTTAAGTTGTCTCTTTCAATCTTAACCGCAATTAATGAATCTCTCAAAGTCTCCATTTTCACCAAAGCCACTTCCAATTTAGCTCTCAAATCATTAATTTGAACCGAAAAAATTTTTGAACGATTATCTTCCCATTTCCAAAACCCACAATTTTCACTCTGTAAATCCCAATAAAAAATTAGAATAGAAAAACTTATATCATATGATTGAAACTTACAAAAAATAAGAATTGACACTTGATGAAAAAGATACCTTAGGTTTAGGACACTTATAAAATTTTCTTCAGGGATTCAATTGAGTCCTTAAAATGAAACAACAAGCAATTTCATCACATAGACAAGTCCTCACCGAATTAGTAATAGAATCACAACTAATTCCGGACATGATATAGTATCTAATTTATGATATTAAAATGAAAGCAAAAATTATTTTTTTTGTTGTTTGAATCGAAGTTTAGAATAAAAAAATGGAGCTTGAACAAAGAAAATTCTAGGGTTTGAAGAGA
Organism: Capsicum annuum; assembly: GCF_002878395.1. Lineage (NCBI taxonomy): Eukaryota > Viridiplantae > Streptophyta > Magnoliopsida > Solanales > Solanaceae > Capsicum > Capsicum annuum. Next base: position 783 of record NW_025869790.1, read on the forward strand.
TGGTGAAGAAGAATGATGAAGCAAAAGAAGCTTTTCTGTTGTTCTTCACCAGACAACAATATAAGCTTTTTTTAGGGTTTTTTAGGTGTAGAGAGAGAGAGAGAGTAAGACATGTGAGAGAAATTGGGACTGATTATACGCATACAAGAGAAGTGTTTGGATAATTAATAAATCGAGTCGGGTGGTGTGTTAATTTGGGTCGGGTTTGGTTTTAATTTGGATTGGATTTGAGATTTATTTTAACTGAATTTAATTACAAAAGGCTAGCGAATAGGAAATCGACATGTGTCCCTCCGTTAGTGATAAGGGTATATTTGTACCTTTTTATTAACGGCGAGGGTATATATGTACCTAAAGTATAACGAGGGGTATATATGTACCATTTATCAAAGTTTGGGGGTATATTCGTACCTTTTTCGATATTAAATAAAACCCCTTATCTCTTTCCTCTTCAATTTCTCAACTCCCGCTATTCCCAAGAATTGCTTCCAAATGCCATTTTTTATTTTCTTTCTTCTTCAGCGGCCAAGGATTCATTTTTGCATTGTAAGATAAGTTAAAATCAAGTTCCGATTATTTGTAGATCCATTTTATTAATTTTTATTGTTAATCATTTCGTAGTGGTGTATTATAGGATTTTTTTTCGAATGTGGCAGATTAAATAGTTAAATATGAGAATTTTATGGGTAACTAGTTTGATTCTGTAGCAATGGTTGAGTTTTGATTCGGCAGTTTCAACAAAATTTTTCATCGATCATGATGTTAAATTTTGAAATTTTTGTTATGAAGTTCTGCTTTAATTCTGATATTTTTTTAGCACTGCGGCGTTGAATGATGGGATAATTATTAATTTATGAGTTATTTTGGCTATTTAATTCGAGCAGTGATCTGTTTCTGTTTGTAGACTTGTGGTCTATATAATAACAGTAGATTGAAATTAATTTGTAGGTGTATGAAATTCTTTTAAAATATGATTTATGAAATAGTGAAAAGTGAAAGATTAATAGCTAATTCGTTTGATTTATAGAAATAGTTGAGTTTTGATATCGTATATTTGATTGAAAAATTTTCGTTCATCATGTTATTGAATTTTGATTCAATTCTGATATTTTTTTGTAGTGAATTGTTTAATGGTAGTGTAATTCTTAGTTATTTTAGTTTTTTTCATTTGAGCATTGAATTGTTTCTGTTAGTAGACTTGTGGTCTATAAATTGACAATGACAGAATTATTTTTAGGTGTAGATTCTGTTAAAAAATAGGTAAAAAAATAATTGGTGTTAAACGCACAGTTGATACCGCGTCTGATTCTGCTTCTAGAAGTAGTAAAAAAAGAAATAAGGCAGTTGAAAATGCCT
>NW_025869791.1:0-6182 GCF_002878395.1 Capsicum annuum
AAAAATAGCTAATGATATTTTGTGAGAGGGGAGTGTAGGGGCCTTAGTGAAAACAACATCTAAAAATGGAAAAAATAGCTTAATAAAAAAATGATTTGAGTGGGTGGAAAATTCAAGACCTTGAGATGAAGAAAAAAGACGAGAATTTGTTTATTATATAGTGAAACTCAAAAGCGTACCTACCCTTTCACTTAGCATGTAATGCACATTAAATATTTTCTTTCTGTTTTAGGGTGAGTAAGATTGACATATAGTGGAGAAGAAAAAAAATAATATCAAGTAATTTCTTCTACCTTTTTTCTTAGGATTTTCAAAAGTTTAAAATCTTCTTCCCTCCTCCACCCCCTCCACCCGATCAACCACATACATCAATATTCGCAATACTAAAATGTCTTAAGGTCCAATTGTCTCATCTATATAAAAAAATATATCTAGTTAGTCACAAAATGAAAGAGGAATAAATGCAAGAAAAGCTTAAGAAATTCAAAGATGTACTTATAAAAATGCGAATGATATTTTGTGTGGTGGGAGTGGACGGGCCTTAGTGAAAACAACATCTAAAAATGGAGAAAATAGCTTAGTAAGAAAATGATTTGAGTGGGTGGAAAATTCAAGGCCCTGAGATGAGGAAAGATGATGAGAATCTATTTATTATAAAGAAAAACTCAAAGGTGTACCTACCCATCCTGAACACCCACATCCACTTAGCATGTAATACACATTAAATATTTTATTTCTGATTTAGGGTGTACCGATATGCATATACTGGAGAAGATAAAGATAATATCAAGTAATTTTGTGTACCTTTTTGCTTAGGATTTTCAAAAGTCTAATCTCTTCTCCCCCCCCCCCCTCCCCTACCTCACCACACACATTCATATTCAGGGTACTAAAAGGTCTTAAGGTCCAATAATCAGATCTATAAGAAAAATTATATGTATTTAGATACAAAATGATAATGGATTAGAAGTAAGAAAACCTTGAGAAATTTAAAAATGTACTTATAAAAAAGATAATGATATTTTGTGATAGGGGAGTGGAGGGACTTTAGAGAAAACAACAACAACAACGTACCCAGTGTATTCCCATATAGTGGGGTCTATGGAGGGTAAAGTGTACGCAGACCAAACCACTACCTTAGTGAAGTAAAGAGACTGTTTCTGATAGACCCCCTGGTCAGGACAGATAATAGTATAAGAAACACAAAACATAAAAGCATAAAAACATATATAGTATGCAAAATAAACTAACACTGCTAGCTAATACAGGAAATAATACAACCACAAGATAATACTATAAACTATCTATTCGAAAATCATAGACATCATCCAACCAAGAACAAGAAACTCCAGATGCAAACAAAGTACTTCCCTAACTGTTATAGACGTATTCCTACCCCCTAACCTTATAGCTTAATCTGCGTCCTCCACACTTTCGTATCAAGGGTGATGTCCTCCATAAGCTGTAACTGCTCCATATCATGCCTAATCACCTCTTTTCAATGTTTATTTGGCCTGCCGTTAGCCTACCTAAAACTATCCATAGCCAGCGTCTCATACCTACCTACTATAGCATCTGAGCCCCTCCTTATCACGTGCTCGAACAAATGTAAAATTACTTCTCGCATCTTGTCCTTCACCGAAGCCACTCTCACCTTCTCCCAAATAATCTCATTCCTAACCTTATCTATACTAGTAAGGCCACACACCCATTGCAACACTCTCATCTCTGCTACCTTAAACATTTGGATGTTGGAGTTCTTAACTATCCAACACTCTATTCCACATAACATAGTCGGTCGGACAGCCACTTTGTAGAACTTACCTTTAAGCTTTGGAAGAACCTTCTTATCACACAAAATTTCCAAAGCAAGCCTCCATTTCAACCACCTTGCACCAATACAGTGAGTGAAATCCTCGCTAATCACACCATTCTCCTAAATCATAGATCCCAGATACTTGAAACTATCCCTCTTTTGAAAGGCCTGAGTATCCAGTTTTAGTACCATGTCAGCCTCCTGCAATGAATTACTAAACTTACATCTCAAGTACTCTATATTAGTCCCACTCTATCGAAATCCTTTAGACTCAAGGGTCTATCTTCAAATATCAAACTTATCATTAGCTCCTCCTTGAGTCTCGTCAACCAGTACCACATCATCAGCAAATAACATACACCAACGTACATCCCTTTGAATACATCGCGTCAAAACATTCATTACCAACAAATAAAAATGGGCTAAGAGTTGATCCCTGGTACAACCCTGTCAAACTGGGAAAGTAATTTGAATCTCCACCTACCATACTCATACAATTCTTTGCACCATCATACAAGTCCTAAATCGACCTAGTATACGCCATAGGTATCCTTCTAGCTTCAAAAAACCTCCATAGAATCTCCTGGAGACTTTGTCATATGACTTCTAATGATCAATAAATACCATGTTCAATTTCTTCTTCCTCTCCTAAAAGTGCTTCACTAATCTCCTCACTAGGTGAATGGCCTCAGCAGTCGAGCAACCTGGCATGAAACTTAGCCGATTCTCAAAGATAGTCACAATCCTCCTCAGCCTCAACTCTACCACCCTTACCCAAACCTTCATATTATGACTCAACAACTTGATACCCCTATAGTTGTTGCAACTCTGAATGACCCCCTTGTTCTTATATAATGGAATCATCTTGTTGCACCTACAAGATTCGAGCATCTTTACCGTTCTAAAAATGATGTTAAACAGCCTTGTCAACCACATCAAACCTGCCCCGCCAATGCTCTTCCAAAAATCCACCAAAATTACATCTGGCCTAGTCACCCTACCCCTTTGCATCCAGCTAATATACCCTTTGACCTCCTCAACCTTGATACACTTACAATACCTATAATTATGACACCTCTAAGAGTTCTCCAAGGCGCCTAGCATAAAACCTTTGTCTCCCTCGTCATTTAAAATTTTATGGAAATAGGCTATTATTTCTTCCTAATGAGGGCATCTTCAACCTATATTATACCATCCTCCCCCTTGATGCACTTCACTTGGTCAAGGTTATGAGCCTTTAGCTCCCTAGCCTTGGCAAGCCTATACAACTTTTTATTCCCACCTTTCTTCTCTAATGATGCATACAAGCTCTTAAAAGTTGTTGTTTTACCGTCGTAACTGCTAACTTAGCCTCTCTTCTAGCTACCTTATACTCTTCCTTATTTTCTTGCCTCTCTATATCATCCTTGCTCTCAACCATCTTAGCATAAGCCACCTTCTTAGTCTCCACCTTTCTCTTAACTTCTTCGTTCCACCACCAGTACCCCTGGTGCTTGCCAGACTAGCCTCTCGAGACACCCAACAACTCTCTAGCGGTCTCCCTAATACAACTGACAATTGTCTCCCGTCCACATTTCTTCTACTATCCCAAGTCCCTCTAGTCATCAACTTCTCCCATATTTCAAATCACAAGCCAAAGTCAAGCTACCCCACTTAATCCTGAGTCAATACTCCACTTTTTTTTCTTTTTACCTTTATTGATTGCTAAGTCCATTACCAACAACATATGTTAAGTCAAAAGATTCTTGCTAGGTATGACTTTATAGTCTCTACAAATCGCTCTATCACCCTTCCTAATTTGTAAAATTTCTATCTGTTTCTTGGCCACCAAACTACGAAAACTAATAAGGAGTTCCTCCCTCTTTGAGAAGCTAGAATTTACCACACACAATCCAAAAGTCCTAGGAAAATCTAAAAGAGAAGCTTATCTTTCTTTCCATTCCCCAAATTCGAAACCGTCATGCACATCGTCACAACCTCTTGATAAAGACCCAATATGCCTATTAAAATCCCATCTAATGAAAAGCATTTTTGTGCTCAGAATGCCTCTGACCACCTCATCCATATCCTCCTAAAAGTTCCTCTTCTCCTCCTCATTGGATCCCTCTTACGGAGCATAGGCACTAATAACAATCAAAGTAGACCCACCAATGACCAATCTAATTGACATCAACCTATCATTAACCCATTTTACCTTTACCACCTGCCCTCTAAGCATTTCATCTACTAAGATAGCTACTTCATTCCTATGCCTCAGGCAACCCGAGTATACCAACTTATACCCATCCATATCTCTCGCCTTAGAGCCTACCTATTTAGTTTTCTGGATGCAAGCTATACTAATCCTCCTCTTTTTAAGAATCTTCACAGCCTTTATGGACTTACCTTGAAGAGTCCCTATGTTCCAAGACCCAATTCTCAACTTGAAATCTCCTTAACCCACCTAACCCTACTACTCCTAATCCTCAACCCCAAGATCGATCTTAGACACGCCCGTAACCCATTCCCAAATCCAGACACCGCCCTCAACCTAGACCCTAATCCCAACCTCAACCTAACCTTGACCTAGAACATAACCCTAGTTTACCATCATCCACCACAACTTTTATTTAAAAGGAAACAATAAAAAAGCAAGAAAATAGGTAGGGCTATAAAATAAATAGTAAAGCCTAAAAATACGTAAAGGGAATAATGAGATAAATCTACTGGAAAAATCAAGAAACAACCATATATACCCAGGATCACAAAACCAATAAACTCTAACACAAGTTTGACAAACAACGATCAATAACAAGAACTATACTAGTCACAATAACTCTGGTCAACTTTAGAAAGTAACCCCAACACAAGAAGAAAATACCAACACGTACCGCAGTAAATAGATATACTAGTCCCAACTAACTCCTACTTAGCAAAAGAGGAACAAAAACCAATAATCCCATAAGAACAGTCAAGATAAACAGATAAGAAATCCAGAAAGAAAGGACTGAAAAATAGGTATCAAAGACACAAGACGTATCCTCCTCCAAATAATCAGAACCCAGACCAGATAAACTAGAAGTGATGAAATAAGTGCACCTTAAGATAAAGTGAGGAAGTTTTCTTGCTCAATTCGTTGGATCCAGCAAGTTGGTGGAGAAATTGGCTTCCAGAATATTGCCAACACTACCTTTACCTACTACTGATATTAACCCTGAACTTGAACATCAGAAAATAAACTGGCTGCTGAAAAATGTACACTGTGATCTACCGACAAAATCTTGTGCAGGAGTATTGCCATTGGAGCTTCACCAGAAAGCCTTTGATAAACTGGATTTGGGTTACCATTATTTCATAGTCATCGACGGATAATCGATTTTGATAGAGGAATTGATTTGTGTCTTGCCGAAAAATATGGGGTACCGACGGAAATAGTGGTGACCATTCGGAGAAAATGGCAGAGAGAGAGGGAATGAGAGAGAGAAATGGGTTGAAAATATCTTAGATAATATTACCTTACCTGCCACCAGCGAGAGCGATGACGTCGGACTCAACTGCCGATCGTCGATGCTTGTGAGGAACGTTATAGAGAGATGTTTAAAGAGAGACGTCGGAGAGAGAGTATGGTAAGAAATGATTTGAGTGAGTGGAAAATTCAAGATCCTGAGATGAATAGAAATGATGAGAATTTATTTATTAAATAGAGTAACTCAAAGGCATACCTACCCATCCTGCACGTCCACATTTACTTAGCATGTAATTCACACTAAATATTTTCTTACTGTTTTAGGGTGAGTACGATTAACATATATTGGAGAAGATAAAAATAATATCAAGTAATTTTGTGTACCTTTTTGCTTAGAATTTTCAAAAGTTTAATAACTCCCCCCGCCCAACCACATGCATCCATATTCATGATACTAATAAGTCTTAAGGTCCAATAGTCAGATCTATATAAAAAATTATATCTAGTTAGTTACAAAATAGAACTGGAATAGATGTAAGACAACCTTAAGAAATTCAAAGATGTACTGCTATAAAAAGCTAATGATATTTTGTGAGAGGGGAGTGGAGGTGCCTTAGCGAAAACAACAACATCTAGATGGAGTAAGAAAATGATTTGAGTGGGTGGAAAATTCAAGATCCTGAGATGAAGAAAAATGACGAGAATTTATTTATTATATAGAGAAACTCAAAAACGTACCTTCCCATCTTGCACATCCATATTCACTTAGAATGTAATGCACATTAAATATTTTCTTTCTGTTTTAGGGTGAATACGATTAGCATATACTGAAGAAGATAAAAATAATATCAAGTAATTTTGTGTACCTTTTTTTTTAGGGGATAAAAATAATATCAAGTAATTTCGTATACTTTTTGCTTA
>NW_025869792.1:0-1115 GCF_002878395.1 Capsicum annuum
ATTCAAATCCACCTAAAATTTCTTCTTAACCTCTTCATTCAAGCCTATTTGGGGTGCATAAGAACTAATCACGTTCAAAGTAAGCCCTTCAATGACTAGCTTAATCGTCATCATCCTATCCTTAATCATCCGAACATCCGCCACTTACTTTCTCAGGTTCCCATATACTAAAATGCCTACTACATTCCTATCCCTCGATCCTCCTGGGTAACATAACTTAAACTCCTCCACATTCCAAGCCTTGGTACCAACCCACTTAGTGTCCTAAACACATGCTATATGACTCTTCCTCTTTTTTAAAATCTTTTGTATCTCTGTGGACTGCCCCATCAAGGATCCATATTTTCCAAGACCCTACTCTCAGACTAGGAAAACCTTTAACCCACGTACCACTCCTACCCTTCTCCCTTGGTCGCGACTTACGACATGACCCTAGTCTATCATCATTCACGAAAGCCACCAAATAAGGTTTAAACTACATAGGAAAATACTAATTTAAATGAATAGTCTAAAAGCAAGATAGCAAGAAATAATTTGAAACTATAATGAAAATTTTAAAAAGAGCACGGAATCAATAAATTGAATTACACCAAAATCAGAAACAGAGATCAGAACCTGCATTGTGTTGTAAATCTAAAAAGCTATAAAAGAGAACAACACGTAGTATGCTACAAGAGAAGAAGAATAAATATCATGGTAATTATGGAAATGACATTAGCAAAACAAAATTCAAGTCAAAGTTAATACTTACTAGTCTAGGTCTAAATTAACACCAAACAAGAGGTAGAGATCAGAGAATAAAAAGTAATAAAACATTAATAAAATTGCACCAAAATAGGCAACAATGTTCTATATAGCAAGTTAGAAAAATGTGGGCAGAGAATGAAAACTTGGGAAGATTTAAACAAAAAATAGAAAATAGCAAATGACTTTAATAAAGATTAAAGAGATAGAAATCACAGGGATTAGGGCGGTTTTCTTGGAAACTTTGTAGGATGTTGGCAAAATCTAGTGCTAAAACTAGACGCCAAATTCTTATTGTCAGAGACTCCGCTTGCTAGCCCTGGGTTGCCGGAGTAGTGGAGGTGGATGGTGAACCATATTAGAGAATGACA
>NW_025869793.1:0-2751 GCF_002878395.1 Capsicum annuum
TTTTTATCCGCCGCTTCAAATACTTGCGAGGCTTTCTCAATATTTCCGCACTTCGCATAGAGGTCTATTAGACTGTTAACAACATGTGAATCAGAAAAATATCTGGATCCTACATCATCACTTATTACTGACTCAACTGCGTCTACAATCCCTAATTGAGAGCAAGCTGAGATGACACCTAAAATAAAAGTCTCATCCAGTTCAAGACTCTGCTTTTTAAAGTTTTTGAACAATTCTAAGGCAGCAGAAGGCTTCCCATTCTTAGCATAACCACTAATCATGGTAGACCATGTAATGAGATTTTTCTCCGGCATTTCATCAAATAAACACTTTGCTTCGTGCAATTTCCCAGACTTAACATAGCCATCTATCATCATAGTCCACGACACCACATTCCTACGGGGCATTTGTTCAAAGTAGTCCTTTGATTTTTCCAACTCACCCTCCTTACAATACCCTGATATCATCAAATTCCATATTCCAGTGTCACGGTGTGGCATTGCCTGAAATAGAAAGCTCACTGTGTGCACATCACCAACATCAGTGTACCCCGAAATCATCACATTCCAAGCAGCCATATCCTATGTAGGCATAGCCTCAAAAATATTCCTAGCCTCTACCATATTTCCCTTCCTAACATAGCCACATATCACACTAGTCCGAGAAACTACATTTTTCTCATCCATGCTATCGAACAACTCTAGTGCAATTTCAAGTCTTCCATTATTCACATAACCCGATATCATTAAGTTCCAAGAAACAACATCCTTTTCCTCCATCTCATCAAATACTCATCTCACACAATCAACTTCCCCACATCTCATGAAACAGTCAGTCACAGAATTCAGCATTATCAAATCAAAACCTAACCAACATTTCCAAATAAACCCAAACATCCTCTCACCATCTCTCGACCATTTCAGTCGTCCAAACACCTTCAGTATAGATGATATAGTGAAATTCAAAGGCGTGATATCTTGCACACGCATATCCCGGAAAATATAAAAAGCTTCAGTAGGCTGAGAATTTTCAACATACACATGAATCATAGAAGTCCAAAGAAAAGGGTTTCGTTCAGTAATTTCATCGAACATCTTATGAGCATAATCTGTGGCACCAAAACGAGAGTAAAGGCGAATGATTTTGTTCAATATGAGGTATGACGAGGCAGTGGACCCACATACTAATAAATGGGCGTGGACTGATTTTAACCTGTTTAGAGTTTTGTAAGTTTGGAGAAGATGGGAAATAGCATGATTCGTGGCGCCAACGGTCAAAGGATTTAAATTTTGGGACTAGATGATCGTACAAATTCAAGTTTGGGTTTCTCAAATGGGCTGACCCATTTGGTCATACTATTAAATCATTTGAGACAAAGTTGAGAGTATTGTTTGAACATACAATTTGAACCTTTTAAATTTTATGTTTTCTTATACATATAAAATCTCACAAGTTATGAAAACTATTAAATTTTCCTCAATGCTCATAATGTTAGCAAATTAGCAACTATGATTCATTAATATGATATCGTAATATTGTGAGACATTACATTACTAAATTGCATATCTCCACGTATCCTTTATATAAATGTTTGTAATTACAAATTTTCAAGTATACATAATTTTATAAAGGTTCACTAGTCAATAATAATAGTAATTAGTTATTCTTTAAAATAGTTTTTTTGCATGGCACATACCTTCTCTTTTTGTTGAGGTCTTTTCGTAAAATATAAACTTATCATTCAATTTTTTTATTTGAAAAAGGTGAAATCATAAGATGAAATTCCAAGTCAAGGTTTTTGGAGAATTTAGGATTTCATCTCATAATTTCAAATCACGAGATGAAATCGCATGTCCAAACGTCTACTACGTAGACATGCCAAATTCTTACCTGACCTTTTGTTAGGTCATTCTCACAAATGTAACGACCCATTTCGTCGTTAATAAAAATATACGCAGTAAAGGTATAGGAATCTTAATTGCTATAGGTGTTACAGTCGATTCCTTAGTATCAGAGTGCATTACATATGAATTAAGGTTGTACAAAATTCCTAGCAAAAAGATAAGTTGAACGCATCCTTACTGATTGATTTTCTATATAAGTTTTTACAAAGGTCAACTTAAAACAATCGCTCTCACTAGAATTATTGGACTCAATACCTACCAAACTAATGATCTTCGAGTCTTCTTTTCAAAAGTTAAGGGGGTACTTGTAGTACTAGATTTACTTGTAGTACTCGATTTATTATATTTGTTGAAATGCTATGTCATAGCATTCCTTAGTTATTTGTTTTAACCTTATTAATTCTTCTATATTATTTTTAAGGTATACTATATGCTCCATATTTCTAGTTTTTATGTAGTCGGGTAGATTCTTTTTCATAAGTATTTCTATCAATCTTATTTACTCCATATCTCTCCTCCAATATTCTAAGTATTCGTAATTTATCATTTTAGTTTGAGTAATACCAATCTAAATAATAATATCTACCATCAAAATCTATATTTTCTAACTCATGTTCTATCCTTTCAGTATTTAGTAACTCATCTTCAAAATCAAATATCTTTTGTCATATGAGTTTTCTTATATCTATTATTTCTATATCCTTAAGTATATACAAAATAAGTATCTTGACCTTATCTATCATTTCATCAGATAAGTAGTTAGTCATTTTATTTTATATGATGCTTATTTCAAAATATTTCTTTCAATCATATACATAACAAAATATGATCATCTTAGAATTAAAAA
>NW_025869794.1:0-3120 GCF_002878395.1 Capsicum annuum
AAGGACCCTTGCCCAAAGAGATTGGGGATTTTTAGTGAATCTCCAAGTTAGGGCTGTGTGGGAGGTAGTGTTCTTGCGACAAGCTTGCTGGATACCAAGGCCTTCAAGATGTTTTGGTCTAGTTACAACTTCCCATCTAAGCATATGCATTTTCCGCTTAAGATTAGTAGTGCCCCAAAGAAAGTTTCTTTGAATTTTGTCGATGTTCTTATTGACCCCGGCAGGAATTGCAATATATTGCATAGTATGGTTGGGGATGCTATTGAGGGTGGCTCTAGTTAGGATGGTCCTGCCCGCTTGGTTGAGCATTTTGGTTTTTAATCCGAAAAGCTTTGCTTTCATTCGATCAATGATGAATTGGAAATCACCCTTGGTAGAAGGGTTGTGAAAAATGGGAAAACCAAGGTACCGACCAAAATTTTCCCCAACATGAATAGCTAATCTAGAGGAGATATTCTGGGAAACCTCGTTAGTGCAGTTCCTAGAACAAAGGATTTTTGACTTGGTCCTATTGATCCTCTGACCTTAGAAGGATCTGAAAACATCCAGAACCCTTTTAATAGCGTGACGGTTCTTTTGGTCAGCTCTGGTGAAGAGGGTTAGGTCATCCGCAAAGAAGAGGTGGGAGAACTTAGGACCCGTTCTGTTGATGTCATTGGGGTCCAGTTGAGAGTGTTTACCTCATAATCAATTTTTCTAGAAAGAAGTTCCATACAAAGAATGAAGAGGTAGGGGGAAAGAGGATCACCCTGTCTGATACCCCTTATAGGAAAAAAAAGTAGTTTTTGCTCCATTGATCAGGATGGAAATTTAAGAGGTAGAGATGTAAGACATGATGAGCTTAGAGAGGAGAGGAGGGAACTTGAAGAAAATCAGGGCTTTCCTAATGAAAGACTATTCGATTTTATCGAAGGCTTTTTCAAGGTCAATTTTAAGAATCATGTTGCCTTGTTTACCTTTCATTTTGAAAAAATGAGTGATGAATTTCTGGACAATTATGGAATTATCTGAGGCCCTTCTATTGGGGAGAAATCTCGCTTGGGTAGGACGAATGATTTTATTGAGGAAGGGTTTGATCCTATTGGCAATGATTTTTTAGACGATCTTGTATTGGGTGTTACAGAGGCCGATGGGTCGGAAGTTCTTCAAGGTAACAACATTTTAGCATTTTGGTATGAGGCATAGATAAGTGGTGTTGGCCTCAGTATCCATCTTACCATAAGAGAAAACTTTATTGCAGAAGGAGACAAGGTGAGAGCTGGTAGCATCCCAGAACTTTTGGAAGAAAAGAGGGTGGATACCATCGGGACCCGGAGCTTTAGTGGCCTTGAAGCTGAAGACTTTTTTTCTTATTTTGATAAGAGAAGGGAAGCTGTCTAGCATAGTGTGAGATGTGTTTGGAATAGAACCTATAGAGGAAGGATTGGTTGGGGAAGTTTTGGAGGAGCTGGAGTGATCCGTGGTGTACGAAGAACTATAGAAAGAGAGGATGGAGTGCTCAATATCCCATTGAGTTACAGCCAGTTGCCCTGATCGTCTTTGAGAGAATGGATTTTGTTCTTTCTCCTCCTATTGAGAGTCGAGGTATGAAAGAACTTTGTGTTTGCGTCACCCTCAGTAAGCTAATTTGCCCTAGATTTTACTTTTCAGAATTCACATTCTAACCTAAGAATTTCCCTATATTGGTTAGAGAGGGAGTCTTCGAGGTTATGAAGAAGGGAGTTAGAAGGGTAATGAGGGCTTTTCTAGATCCCAGCGAGTCTGGCTAGGAGTTGTTTCTTTCTAGAGAAGATGTTCCCGGAGGCCTCTCTATTCCAAGGAATACATATGCTCTGAAGGGCAAGAATAAAGCTAGTGAGGTCGTTACTATTAAGAAAGGCTTGGTTTATAAGGGCGGGAAAGTCGGGGTGGGAGCACCACATGGGTTCCATTATGAAATGCTTGTCCTTAGGGGTGGAAGTACCCCCGAGGTTGACCATGATAGGGCAATGGTCAGAGTGGGCTCTAGGAAGGTGAGAGACAACAGAGTCGGGGAAAAAATTAAGCCATTGAACGTTTGCAAGGTGTAACACCCCATACTTAATTACGTGCATTAGCCATGGTTATATGTGTTGGAGTATATGTATTGATCATAAGTTAGGTATATATGAGTTTAAGTATGAGTATTAATTATTTTGAGATGGTTTCAAGTGTATAGTTTGGTTATGTGTGTATAGGAATCGACTTTATTTATACCGGAATTTCCTCATCGAAGTTTCTATGCGATGTTTATCGAGTTAGCTTTCCAACGATATAAAGATTTCTGAAAACAGATGAGTATCGGATATAAGCGAGCATGTTCGAAACTTGAAAACGGTGGACGCAATGAACAGTAAATGTGCAGAAATTTTCTGCACACAAAAGTACTGCAGCCAAACAGATTTTTAGGTCGACTTTAAACGATCATAACTCCTTGTAAAAAAAGAACTGTGTGAGCTGCTATATATCGATGAGAAGCCCTGAGAGTCTTCTTTCTAATGCAATTGGTTTCACCCAAATCCATTATCGGAGCAAAGAGTTATGGTCGATTTACTTTAGCCTATCAAAACAGTCCACCATGGACAGATTCGGATTTACTTACATTTTAAGGGCAATATGGTCATTTTCCATCACCTCATGGACGAAAATTGGTGATTATATACATATACTTAGCCTCATATCCATCATTTATCATCCAAATTATTGAAGAATAAGAAACCCTAGCCTAAGTTCAACTCCAATTATCTTGTGATTCAACCGTAGAAAATCCAAATTGATTCTGTAGTTGTGTTCACCGTCTCGAGGGCTTCGAGAAGCACCCCTTATTTGTGCCAACAGGACTTCGAAATCAAAAGGGCCATTTTATGGTAAGGATGTAAATTATGTTGGTGTTATTTATATGGATATGTATATATATATGCATGTGAGCATAAGAAGTATGTTATTTGATTGTTGTTGAAAGATGATTGGAAATGATGTTGGATTATTCTGGTGCATGGTTGGATTATATTGAATTGTGAAGGAATTTGGTGTGATGATGTGGTATTGAAATGATTATATATATATATATATATATATATATATATATATATATATATATAT
>NW_025869795.1:0-4054 GCF_002878395.1 Capsicum annuum
ATTGAATAATTGAATGATTTAAACTCAATTAGTAATAAGTGAGGCGGGAATTGAAAATTGATAAATGTATATGTTGATAATTTTGATTCATAATGCAAGGAATTTGATTAATTAGTTGTTTGCTATTAATTTGCACCTAATAGTTCATGTTTTAGGCCGAGAATCGATAGACAAATTTTAGGTTCGGGGTAGGCAAAATATAGGGATTGTGATTATTGAATGTTTGAATGTGTTGAATGACTTTTGCTTTATCGCTTCTGAATTTCTTGTATTAATTTGGTCGGGAAATACCCTGAGGAAATTGTACTTATTCACCGGGGAATGCCCCGAAGTATCATGTACGCAAAGGAGGTTTGTGATCAAGACCCGAGGCATCGGGTGGAGCGTAGTTTAGAATAGGATTTACATTTTCGCATTTTTCTATTTTTGGGGCTGTATAATTCATACTGGACATTATTTTTGGATTTTTGATTGTTTGGTTATTTTGTTTGCTTGTTATGTGTTTTGTTGGTTTATACATTTCATAGTGTCATACTAGCCGATATACTTCACGAAGCAACCATCGTCGAACCATGGGTCCGAGGGGTGCCTAACACCTTCCCCTCGGTCAACAGAATTCCTTAGTCGGAATCTCTATTCACAAATCAGTTTTTAAAGTCAAACTGTTTTGAAAAAAGATTTCCAAAGAAGACTTGGCACACCCAATTTATGCCAAGTGGCGACTCTGAGTTCAAATAAAAAAGAATCCTTTTCAAAACAAATCTTTATTTTGCCACTTTAATAATAAAAACTCTTTCAAATTTAAAACATAATTTTTTTTATTAAATAAAGAGGTGTGACATATATCATGACCTTCGAAAGAAATTCCTGTATTTTACTAATATATACTCCCTCCGTTCATAATAAATGAATTCTTGAATTTTGGCACACATATTAAGGAAAAAACATTAAAGACATAAATTTAACACAACTTTTCATTTTTACCCAAAAAAAAGAAAAAGTTGATCTTGTAATACCTTTTTCAAAAGTTAATTGGTTGTCAAATCATAAAGGCAAATTTGAAAAAAAAATTTAATGATTCACTTATTTTGAAACACCAATAAATACCCCCAACAATTCACTTATTTCGAAACGGGGGAGTATAATAATATTATATAAATGGGAAAAAGTTTTCTGTTTTAAAACTGCCTCATGCAATGGACGTCGAGGCCTATAAGCAAAGTCTCCTCATATATAACTTACCTAGTACCTAGGATCTTTTAAAATAGTGAAAACCAATCTTCTACTTTCTATGATTTTGTTGTCTTGCTGCTTGGTCCTTTATGCATGGGGATTTTTTTTTTGTTATAAATATAATATCTTTACCTCTACTTCCATGGCTGTTATTGTTTTATCTTTAGTACACTCTCTCTCTATGTATTGTATTAATTGATCACTTTTCATTTTACGCAATATTTGAAAATTATTAATATAATGATCAATTTTATTATTACAATATCTTTTATTCCTATAAATGAATATAAAGATAATTTATTTAAATTTTCAAAATGTATATTAATTGTAAGAGTAAAAGATTTTAATTAATTTTTTCTAGATTAAGTAAGTGATTAATTAATTTAAAATATTTATTTTAAGTAAAATAATCAATTAATATGAGACGGAGAAGTAAACACTAAATATTAATTTGGTTGAGATTTTGTGATCATCATCTAACATATTTTCTTTCATTTCCCATGCTTGATACATCCTCTTCTAATTAGGACACGTTATCTGTTTCAATCTATTTGTCTTACTTTTATTGTCTTTTTAAAAAAAGAATGTCTATTTTTTTTTTTGGCATCTCTTTGATTACAACTTTCTACATGACATATTTACTATTAGTTTAAGATCATAAAAATAAAAAGTCATTTTTACTTATTTAAATTCAGTATCAATTCAAAACCAGACGAACAAATTAAAATGATGAGAGTAAATCTATCTATCTATCTATCTATATTTTTTTGGTAAATGAAAATACACAATATAAATGAAAAATAAAAGAGATGTTAGTACACCAAGGATCTTATTACATTGAATTGGTGGAAACTAATGTGGGCCCATTAAATAAAGGATAAATTACACAAATCTCATACTTAAGAGACTATATTGTCTAATATTCCTTACTTTTTAAAAATTTACATAAAATCTCATTTTTAACTTTACTCTTGATATATATCAAGAAAAACCCACATCTTATTTTTACTCCACCATTAACTCATTCAAGATTTCCTTCCCTAAAATATCTCCCTAATTATCTATAATTAAATCATCTTCCTTTCTAATTTTTTCTCCTCCATTAATGCATGCAACTTTTTTTTCTTCTCCTAAAATCTATCTTTTAAAAATAAAAATCTATTGATACATATATAAATTTATTTAGTTATTCATACATGTTTATTCTTTTAATGGTCATTCATATGAATGATAAATATCATATCATTATATGGGTATTATGGTGATTCATACGATAGGTACATTTTGTATGATTTTAACGGGTGATATATATGATATTAATGTGTGATACATATTGTATTATGGTGATTCATATGGTAGATACAATTATTTATCTCAATTATTGGTTGATTCATATGATATTAATGGGTGATATATATGGTATTATGGTGATTCATATGGTAGATACAATTATTTATTTCAATTATTGGATGATTCATATATATGGTATTATGTTGATTCATATAGTAGATACAATTATATATTTCAATCATTGGGTGATTCATATGATATTAATGAGTGATATATATGGTATTATGGTGATTCATATGGTAGATACAATATTTATTTCAATTATTGGGTGATTCATATGTTATTAATGAAAGGTAATGGTGTTGTCAGTATAGAAAACAAAAGTAATAATATTTTAAAAAGAAACAGACTAAAAGAAGAATTGAAACATAATTAAAATTAAATCTATAAAAAGCAGACTAAAATTAAAGACGAAAAAAGAGAAAAAAGACCAAAAAAATATATCTTTCATAATTAAAGACGAAAAAAAGAGAAACATAATTAAAACATCTAAATGAAATCTAAAAAAGGAGAAAAATTAGATATCCTTCCTTAAATAAAAGAATACAATAAATAAAAGAGAATCTATTATTTTCTTAAATAAATATCTTGTTAGTTTCAAATGTATCACCATATAACATATGTATCACCATTTCAAAAAACTGTGATAAAATATAACTAACAAAATAGTCGGTATTTTATGTAATATCGATTTAGGGGTTGCTACATAGGCTCGAACCACAGACGTGCAACATAAAATGCCAAACATTGTCCACCAAGCCAATTAGCTCGTTAGTGAGGGAAGCACACAGCTGAAGCAGAAATGTTGACGATTTGCTGTGTGCTTTCCCTCTTATTGGTAAGTATATAAAATATAAATCTATATCTATATCTGTATCTATATCTATATCTATATCTGTATCTATATCTATATCTGTATTTGTATCTGTATCTGTATTTGTATCTGTATCTATATCTATATCTATATCTATATCTATATCTATATCTACATCTACATCTATATCTATAATATATTAAAAGTGTAAAGCCTTTTAGAAAAGTGATTCGAACTTTTTACCCTTCATTAAAAGACTCCACTATAGACAAAATCATCTTTTCACTATTTTACTTCAATTATTAAATCATTAAATTTATAATATTTAAAATAAAAGAGTCTTAAAATATATGGTAAGAAAAAATATATGGAGAATTATTATTGGAAATTTTTTTCCTTGTGTACTTGGAAAAAGAGTCCAATGCAAAATCATTTTTTCACTATTTTTTAAAAATATTATTTAATTATATTTATAATATTTACTCTTAAAATATATGGAAATAACGTAATAAATAAGGACTTTTAATTAAATTGGGAAAAAGAACGTAATATTTAGGGTAAATATTTTTCTTTCCTGAAATAAATAATTAAGGAAGGAAAGTAAAAAAAGTTAAAATTGAGTTCCAATGAAATACAACCTCTAAATAAAAATCACAT
>NW_025869796.1:0-4590 GCF_002878395.1 Capsicum annuum
GATGAAAGCTATCTTAATTCAGGATGGCTTAGATATGGCACTAGAAGAAAAGGAGAAGAGGCCGAAAAAAATGACAGACGAAGAATTTGCCGTCATAGACAAAAAGGCAAAATCAGGTATTATTCTAAATCTCTCAAATGAGGTTTTATGTGAAGTATCTGCAGAAACCACAGCAAAAGGCATGTGGGAAAAACTAAAAGCCTTGTATATGAAGAGGACAGTGGAAAATCGACTTTACCTGAAGCAAAAGCTTTACACATTTTGTATGGTAGAAGATACCTCTATACTCTCACATCTTGATGATTTTGATTCTATTCTTATGGATTTGACTAATATAGACGCTGAAGTTAATGATGAAGACCAAGCCATCTTATTACTTATTTTCTTACCCCAATTATTTAAGCATATTAGAGATACTATGTTTTATGGAAAGGATAATATCTCTTACAAAGAAATCAAATCTATCTTAAAAACAAAGGAACAGATAGATAGAGATATTACTGGGGAAAGTAGCGCAGCCCATGGGGAAGGATTATTTGTAAGAGGTAGATCTAATAAGAAAGAATCAAATAGTGAGAGGTCTCAATCAAGGTCAAAGTCTAAACCTAGAAATGTTGTGTGCAAATATTGTCATAAAAAAGTTCATCTCATTTCTGAATGCTATAAGTTGAAAAACAAATAAAAGCGTAAGGAAAATAAAAATGAGCACCAAAATGCTGACTCCACCGAAGCAAGTGTAGCTGCTGATAAGTTTGAAGGAACAATATTCTTAGCAACTAATAATAGTTTTAAATCTAACGATGAGTGGATTTTGGATTCGGGTTGTTCTTATCATATGTGTCCCAATAGGGATTTGTTTAACACATTCGAATCTGTTGGGGGTAGAGTTGTCTTGATAGGCAACAATACTCCCTGCAAGGTTTTTGGTAAAGGTACATTCCGAATTAGGATTCATGATGGTGTGGTGAGAACTCTCATGGATGTTAGATATGTTCCTGACTTGATGAAAACTCTCATTTCATTGGGCACTCTAGAATCTCTTGGGTGTAAATACACAGGTGAAGGTGGAGTTTTGAAAGTATCTTCAGGAGCTCTTGTGATCATGAAAGCACACAGATCAGGTACGTTGTACACTTTATTGGGATCCACTGTTACAGGTGTTGCTGCAGTTTCCACTTTAAATCAACTTGATCCCAACATCACCAAATTATGGCATATGCGATTGAGGCATATGAGTGAAAAAGGCCTTTCCATCCTTAGAAAAAGAGGTCTAATGTGTAGACAAAGTATTGGAAAAATGGAGTTCTACGAACACTGTGTGTTTGGAAAGTAGAAAAGAGTCAGTTTCAAATCTCCAGCAATTCATCGAACAAAAGGTACTTTGGACTACATTCATTCAGATCTTTGGGGTCCTTTCCGTACCCCATCAAAAGGTGGTTTGAGGTATATGTTAACTTTCATTGATGATTATTCAAGGAAGGTTTGGGTTTATTTTCTGAAAAACAAAAGTGATGTTTTCTTAACTTTCAAACAATGGAAAGTTTTGATTGAAAAGCAAACAAAAAAACAGGTCAAGCGGCTTAGAACATATAATGGCTTGGAATTTTGTAATGACGAGTTCAACGAATTTTGCAAAAATGAAGGAATTGCTCGACATCGCACTGTGAGGATGACACCTCAATAAAATGGTGTTGCAGAAAGGATGAACAAGATTCTTTTGGAAAGAGCCCATTGTATGATTTCAAATGCTGGGTTGGCAAATGCTTTTTGAGCTGAGGCTATCTCTACAGCTTGTTATATTATCAACTGTGCTCCTTCTGCACCTTTGAACTTCAAGACTCCGGAGGAAATATGGTCAGGTACACCTGCAAATTATTCTGACTTAAAAGTTTTTGGTTGTCCTGCTTACATGCATGTAAATGATGGAAAATTAGAGCCAAGGGCTAAAAAATATATTTTTCTTGGTTATGTATCTGGGGTGAAAGGATACAGACTTTGGTGCCCTAATCCCAAGTCACCAAAATTTATAATTAGCAGAGATGTAACTTTTGATGAATCCTTCATGTTACATTCTAGAAAAGTGTCTTCTAGCTCTTGTACCAAGAACAAAGAGCATGATGTATATGAACAGGTGGAGGTTAATCTTGGCATACCTTCTGAGCCAAGCTCATTATCAACTGTGGAACAAAATACAGTTGAAAATCCAGAAGTTGAGCCAGAAGTTGTGACTTCTGAAGTTGAACCAAATGAGTATTCCATAGCAACACATAGACCAAGAACATAAATTCTCTGACCAGAAAGGTATGGAGATTATGTTGCATTTGCTTTTTCAATTGTACAGGAAACTGAAGAAATCAAAGAACTATCAAATTATTCAGAAGCAGTTTCTGGTACTGATTCAACCAAGTGTCTGATTGCAATGAATGAAGAAATTGAATCTCTTCATAAGAATGGTACTTGATCTCTTGTGAAGCCGTCGTTAGGAAGTAGAATCATTGGTTGCAAATGGGTTTCAAGAAAAAAGATGGAATTCCAGGGGTTGAAGATGCAAAGTATAAGGCACGATTAGTTGCAAAGAGCTATAGTCAGGTACAAGGAGTTGATTTTAATGATATTTTCTTACCTGTTGTTAAACATAGCTCTATTTGTGTCTTGCTTGCCTTAGTTGCCATGCATGATTTGGAATTAGAACAGTTTGATGTTAAGACAACTTTCTTACATGGCAAACTTGAGAAACAAATACATATGCATCAACCTGAAGGATTTAAAATTGAAGGAAAGGAAGATCATGTTTGCTTGTTAAAGAAATCCTTGTACGAATATATGGCAGTGACCGAGGCTATCAAAGAAGCTTTGTGGTTGAAGGGTCTATTTGCTGAACTCAGTCCATACCAAGGTGATATTATTATTTTCTGTGATAGTCAAATTGCCATCCACTTAACTAAAGATCAAATGTATCATGAGAGAACGAAGCATATTAACATCAAGTATTATTTTATTCGAGAATCTATTATTGAAGGAAAGGTCTTTGTTCAGAAGATCAACACTAGAGACAATCCTGCAGACATGTTCACAAAGTCTCTTCCGGTCAGTAAGTTCAAGCTTTGCTTGAGCTTGATTGCCGTTTGTGAAGAATGATTTTGCCCACACGGGCTTTTGCGGAGAGGAAGAAGATTTACTATATTAACCAAACTCAGGCCAAGGTGGATATTTGTAATGTGGACTTTGTTTGATTCACTCTTGCTTTGTTAAAGGAAGTTTCTAACAAATACTTATGGAAGATTATTTTTTGGACTTGTCAAACAAGATTTATACTTGTTCAAACAAGTTGCTACTTGTTCAAACAAGGTTGCTACTTGTTCAAACAAGTTGCTTCTTGTTTAAACAAAGTTGCTACTTGTCTCCATTTTTTGCTACTTGTCTCCATTTTCATCTCTATAAATAGAGGCCTTCTTTCTCAATTGTAATACACATCAAATTACAAGAGTTCTCTTTCATTCTCTTGTATTTATTCTTCCTTCCTATTAGAGTATTAAGTTAAGAGAATTGGTGTTGGGAAATATTTTGTGTGAGCCCTTTCTTTTGGAGTGATCTTGTGAGGTTTTCTCTTGGGATATTTGGGTTAATTAGAGTGACTACTCTAATTTTGTAATCTCTCTATTGTACTCTTGTTGATATAGTGAAGTTGTTCCTCTCCGCTCGTGGACGTAGGTCACACTGACCGAATCACGTTAAATTTATGCCTCCTTTATTTTTTCTCAACTTATCGTTATTATCGTCTTTGTTATCGTATTCAATCGATTACTTTGTTTAATTCTGCACTATCCGGGATTTTCGATCCTAATACTTATGTATAAGCCAACAAGGGTTGTACTATCACAACATTAAATGATTGTACATCATGATTCAAGGGTTGTACTATCACAGCATCAAATGATTGTACATCATGCTTCACAGAATATATCAGGGAGAATTTAAATTTATTTCCTTTTCTGACCCTTTTTAATTGTTACTGAGGCACGTGGAAAGCCTGTATATTCACGTGTTAACTATCAATTACTTGGTATATATAGTGAAGAATGCAGCTAAAAGTTTCACCCAGTTTCTATCGAACATTTCCTTTTTATAGTTCTCACTGGGAAAATTGAAATTGCTGGTACAACTTTTGTTCTTCTTCTATCTGTAGAAAATTTGTGACTTCTTGATTTCACACTTTGGTCGCTACAAATATTCTATCTACGTAGTTCTTCAAGCTATGGAAGGCTGTTAAGATTAGTGCCTCAAGAGCTGCAGATTAGCTGTACTAGCTGCTGAAATTCGGCTTACAACTTTAAAGTTGGATTAAGTTTAGGTAAATAAGGCTGCAATCATGCACAATCTGATTTTATAACAGCTACTAATCTTTAGGCAATAATAACTTATTTTACTCCTTTAATTAAGCTTTTTCAGTTATGGTTTTGTGTATAAATGTGACAGTGATCATTTCAATAAGCAAAGAAATAAATACAAGTTTTTCTGCTCTCTCTTCTTAGTTCAACATCTGTTTTTTTCCTTTATACAAATTAAGTTCTGTTGTTTCTTTCCAACAAA
>NW_025869797.1:0-1162 GCF_002878395.1 Capsicum annuum
TTGATTTCTTGTATTTCTTATATTTCTTATGTCTTTTTCTTTTCTTATAATATCTTTCTTCGCATCCAAATTGAGGTGCTATTTTATCTTTACAACATGCTAAATTTCTTATTAATGTTTTTTCCATTTTTATTTCTTCTCTATATTTTTCACATAGGTTTCTATACCATTGTTGTAAAAATTTTATTCTTGCTCCTAGAGTATCTACTATTTTTGCTTCATCCCAACTTTTTATTATTTTTGAACTAAATGGTTCATGTAATTTACTAAAATATAATTCCTTATTTCTTCACTTTCTTCTGTATTATATGCTCTTTTATAATAATATTCTTTAAATGCGCAAGTATATTCATCTATGTAACTCATATTACATATTGCTAATTTTAACATTAAATTTCTATTTGTATCTTTCTCTTCATTTTGTTCTTCTTCTGTTGTTGTCATGCTACTAAATTCGTCTTTTATAGTTGTTTCATATTTTTTTTAATAATTCTATAGTGTTAATTTAGTTGTTGTTGTTGATGATGTTCCTTCTGTAGGTTTATCAGTTCTTAATACCCTTTTACTATTTTCAGTTATATTTAAAAACTATAATTTCACTGTTCCTATTAGTGTTCTTTCTATATATTCTGGTGCATCTATTACATTTATATTATTATCTAATAATTATTTTGTCATATATTCTATCCATAATTGTATTATTTTTCTGTATCTATTACACAATCTAAGTCTAAAAGTTATAATTTTTATTAACTATTTGTTTTGGTGTCCATTTGTCATATTCATTCTTTAGATTATATCTTTTAAACTTATTCTTATAATATGTAGATTTCTGATGTTTTAGGTATTATATTTTCATCTTCTTATTTATCAAAAGTGTTTATTTTCGTGTTTATATTTTCTAAGTTTTCTTCATTAATTACTTCTAGTTTTTCATTGATTTCAAAATTTTTTGTATTTGTTAGGATTTCTGTATATGTTTCACTATCTTTCGAATCATAATTATTTGTTTCTTCAACATCTATTGTATTAATTTCTAATTCCTTGGTTTCTATTTCTTTATTATTTATTTCTAATTTTTCTTTAAATTGATTTATCTCATTTAATAATTTTTGTTCTTTATCTTTTTCTTCTTTTTCTTTCTGTCTTTTTTCATACAAAT
>NW_025869798.1:0-6489 GCF_002878395.1 Capsicum annuum
TGTACGTTGAGTTTGGATTTGATTTTGAAATGGCATATTATTTTATCTCTTCCCTAAGTTACATGTTAAATCTCACCCCGCTAACTATCCCTGAACACTACATTATTTCATGATGTAGGGTCCTAGGAGTTTTTTCTATTGGTTTGTGCAATATTAGGTTTTGCAATCATCTATCAGTTTTACGGTGAAGTGGTAAGATTCTATTTTTTGGAAAGCTTGGTCATTCCATTGATGTTCTTCCATATTTAGAATTGAAGAGTTAACATTAATATTATTGTTTTCATTGTCACTGTCATGGTCGGGGACATGTCCGACCTAGTTTGTTATTCAGAGGAGTTTAGAGGCTTTTGTGGACATGTGTGGGTTGGATAGTGTTGTTGGATCTTAGATCTTATTCTTGAGTTACATTAACTATTTTATATTTATTCTCTAGTTTTCTTCCACTTTGTTATTATTTTTACTATGCTTTAATTGGATCAGCTATGGGGGTGGTCTCCAGCCCATGGTGGGCTTGAGATACCTATCATGGCAAGGCCCAGGAGTCAAGTTGTGACATGTTAGTTCTTGGATATGAGTAGGATAGTTTACCCATACTATCTTACTGGCTTTATTATGTGCTTTTCGGATATTTGGGCATAGACTTTTTTTCTATTTATATGTTGTATATATCTGTATTATCTTTGGAGCTTAGTCACTAGTTGCCTACTGAGTACCACTTGTTTGGTGCTTATACTACACTTCAGCAGCCTGCATATCATAGTACTGGTTATTGCCAGTGTTTTGTTCGTCATATAGAGCAACCATAGTTTGGAGACATATATTGAGATCCCGACGTTTGGAGTATAACTCTCCCCCTTTTATGTACTAGACTGGTGTTTATGTTGTATGTAGAGATGAGTTGTATCAGTGTAGTTCTTTTGGTACTTCATTTTGTATTCTTAATATATTAGAAGCTCTTGTTCTGATTTCACTAGGTTTTGGTATTATCTTGTATATGTTAACCGTTAATTACATATATTCCTTATTCTTTCTTTTATCTCTCTTGGTCTCTGTTATATTTAAGAGACACAATTGTATGTGTGAACCATTTAAATTGGAGAAATCGTCGAGACATACTTCTCTTCTTTTAGTTCTGGTTTGGTCGGCGTTTACTGGTCCAGGGAGTTCTTCATAAGGTACGAACTAACAGAAATGTTTTCCTAATAGTTTCTTCAGTTTAAGTAGTTCACATGCTTATCAGGAACCTATTCTACAAAACATATAGGACTAAAATATCCCAAGTGTATGTTTTGCATTTAACTCTTTAACAAAATATACGACTTAAATTTGTAGAGCAGATTAACTTCTTTTCCACTTAACTCATTCTCCTCATTGTTCAGTGATGAAAGGATAATTCGAAACTTGTTGCTTGAAAATTACTATTGCTGCTAACTTTATTGGTTTGGGGTTGATTTAAATGTGTTTTTCTAAGTCCATAAAATTATAACACGGATATGAAAGAGAATAAAGGATAACAATATTCATTCTTAGTACAACAATTTATTTTTCCTCTGTCTGTCACATTTTCAAAGATGTCATGTTTCTAATTAGCTGGAGGAGAATGGCTAAATATTTCATTCTCTATCCCTACAGTGTGGTTTCTTATAGAGTATCATACTAAATAATTTTTACTTTCTTCAGAAAATGTTAAAAACTAATTCAGAACATGCTAATGCTAAGTGGGGTGATACTACCCATATCCCCTCTTTAGAAGTGTGTGAAAAAGAGATTAGAAAAGAAAAAAATCCAAACAATTATTTATTAAAAGATTAAAAGAAAAATAAGAATGATGAGTTTAGTAAAATGACGAAAAGAAACTATACCAAACTACAAATGAAAAATCATTAGGATTACATAAAGAAGGAGTGATCTCTTTTCAAGTAGTTGATTAGAGGGAAGACAGTTTTAGGATGGGATGCCTCAAAAAAATTATAGCAGATGATGACTGGTGGGAGCGAAAAATTAAGGTACATCTCTTATAACATTTTATGCCTTTTTTTATGTTAAATTTCTTGGTTTGCTTAAAGTACTTTTTTTCAGGAGAATTATAAGTATAAAAAGTATAGAAACAAAGGATTTTCACTCATATGGTTTCTCTATAATGCATAATTTATTGATATTGTTGCTACAGGAGAAGAAGCACGCACAGAAAATCAAGAACAAATGTCTGACATCGGAGTAGATCTCAATAATAATTGATTAAATGATTTTGATGGATACAACAAGGAGCAGTTTACTAATTCTAATGATGAAAAGAGTGAGGAAAGTGATGTTATGCAGAATGTTGATTTTGTTATGCTTTCTGAACCTTCACTAAAAAGGAAAAAAACTATGAGTGGTCTTGGCTATGGAAACCAAGTAAAGAAAACTAAAATAAAATCTGGATCATCATCAATGAAAAGAGCCTGCTACATTTCCTAGTAAAAATGAGCCCACTGACATGCCCCAAAACCTAGCCATGTCGTATAGGTATCTCAAGTCCAACTCGGACCGGAGATCACCCCGTTAACCTAACTCAATCATCACACCAAACTACAAGTATCGGATAAATTCTGAACATATATTTAGGTAGCAAAAATTAAGACTTATAGTCAATACTTAGACAATAGCTAACATTTCATAATGTCAACATTCTAACCAACACACCCAAGTCCATAATCGTTCAAAATGACTCTACATAAATTCGAAGTCTATATAAGTGTATGTCGGGACATGCCATCGATAATAGCCAAAATCAAATACAAGACAAGTCTATATCATAATCTAAGGACTATGAAATGCATGACTTCTAGAGTATGGAAGCTCA
Source organism: Capsicum annuum (assembly GCF_002878395.1). NCBI lineage: Eukaryota > Viridiplantae > Streptophyta > Magnoliopsida > Solanales > Solanaceae > Capsicum > Capsicum annuum. The sequence continues at coordinate 2,846 of NW_025869798.1, forward strand.
CTACTTCAATGTCACTCACATGAACCGCTCGAACATCTCTCACTGCACAGAAAGAGAAGAAGATACTCCGGCCCTTATATCCCATGGATACATACCGTCCGAAGATGGTTAGTGGTTGGAGAGCTAGAATGTAACCAAAGGATAAGGATAAAATAGCATTATAATTTAAAGCCAAGTAATTTCATCATGTTCAACTACATTTGTATACATAATCATACATGTATATATATATATATATATATATATATATATATATATATATATAGCATGTTCATAATGAGCCACATATAAATAATACTTAGCAACATCCTCAATATCCTCATTCACATGTCATGGGGTGGAGGACTTCAACCTTCGACACGTATAGATTAAACCAATTCTTATTAGGCAAGAGACTTTATTGCATGCATTCTCATTAGATTAGGGACTTCAACTACACACATTCGTTGGGAAAGGGACTTTAGCCTCATGTCCTTTTTGATTGGAATGTGACTGTAACCTCATGAATATTTTATTAGGCTAGAAATCTAAACTCATGCCTTATTAGATAGGGGACTCTAACCCAAAATGATCTCATTTGGTGTGGGACTCTAACCACACGTAATATTAGTTAGGGGACTCTAACCCCAAAACGGCATATTTAAGCAAGGGACTCTAACCTCTTGCATTTTCACTAGGAAAGAGACTCTAACCTCAATCCATATTGGATAGCCAAGGGACTTTAACCAAAATCCATCAAGACTATCATTAGTCGACATTGAGACTCTAACCCTTTGTCCATACATCAATATTCATTGACTTCAATACTTAGGGACTCTAACCCATTTAACTAATTTCATACCACCCATGACTCTTATGATCACTTATCATTCAAAAATTTTGATTAGGACAATGCCATAATTCAATCCATTATTCAATTCAATTTATGGTCATCAAGGCCTTTAGAAGCCATTCATTCCACATTAGCTTTCTCACTCCCTTTTAGTTCAACACAATTAGATTTCATGTTGGGGACTTTAACCTCTCTTTAGTTATCATACAAACAAGGTCATAAATTCACAAATTACATGACAAACAATATCATAAAAATACCACTTATCAACCATTCATGCTCATTGGTCAATTTCCCTTGTTTAAAATATTGTCAATATGTGACTAGACATTTCACTTAGATATTTTCACAAATACCTTGTGTGCTTACCATTATCAAGAACAAATTCATGGTAGAATTCATCAATATTAGGGTTAATCAATACCCATTTGTTAAACCCCAAACAATAAGCACCCACATATGCAAATTATCACCAATAACATGTATACACACAAGTCTAGAGAAGAACAAATATTATTTATCATTAAGCAACAAAACCCCTTTGAATTCAAAATCACAATTTTCAATTACTAATCCATGTGTAAAATACATGGGTTTTGAGTTATTTAATAGTGGATAGAGTTACATGCCATAAAAAAGATGATCCACCAAGGAACTTCACTCCTTCTTGCCTCTAGATGAACACCCTTGAAACCCTAGCATCCAATTCTTCAAAGATGTGTTTGAGAGAGGATTTTGGAGTGTTTTTGTCTTGTAAAGTGGGTTTAAGAGGCCATAACACATTATATAGTAAGGATAATTAAGGTTCTTAGGGTGGGAAATGACTATAGAGCCCTTGACTTAAATGCTGAAAAGTGGCATTCAAAGTGGGTACGACTCGCTTTAGTCAATCGTACCCTAGGGTACGAGTGGTACCCTAAATTATATCCTAGGGTTCACCTAGGACTCATATACTACCTAAGGTATGATCACACACCCTAGAATCATATACAAAGTGCACGACTAGTTCTCTAAATCATACCCTCAACTCAAACCACAAACAATCATCTCAAGTTCAAGGAAACACTCTATACGACTAGGTTAGGTACGAATCGTACCCTAATGTACCATTGAGTGGAGGCTAACTAATACCTAGGACAAAGAGTAACCTCCACCACATTGCCTATGGTATGATAGAGCATCGCTAAGTCATATTTATAGGATAAGACTGGTACCCTAAGTCGTACCAAGTCTAGAACCCTCACACCAAGGGAATTCTCTATGGGTCAAAGCCTAGTGTAAGACCCCGCAAAATACTAAGCTTGATTCAGTCCTTTAAATGTAAGACCCCGCAAAATACTAAGCTTGATTCAATCCTTTAAAGCCTACTAAGCTGCCCCACAGAGAAGGGGTCGCAATAGGTAGTCAACCTAAGTAGGGGTTGCGACGCGAGGGGTAGCCCAGTTTAACAAATTTTAGTTACGGATTATGGGGTAAATGGGTCAATTTCCCCACCCTTATTCACCCAAAAACACTAAATTAAGCCCTCATTCACCAAAATATACTCACTTTCTCTCAAACTCTCTCAAGAACAAGCATTAGGGTTTTCAATTCAAGATTCAAATCTCAATAATTCTACCACCAATCTTCTAAAAAACAAATGTAAAGGTATGTGAAGTGTTCATCCAAGGGACCCTTTCACCCTTGGAGTTCCAGAAACCCTTTTTAAAATCTTAAATCATGATTTTCATGTTGTGGGTTATTTGTATTCATGTTAATATTATTGTGTAGTTTCCAAGATGATTTCTTTAATGAATTTCATAAATTTATGTTAGCATTGGGTTGAAATCTTTTAAATTGAAGTGATTAATGTTGCTAAGATATATTGAATTATTATTCATGCCCAAGTGTAATGTGATGCCTCCCATGTGTTTGCCAAAATGCCTAAGTGAATTAATTGTGAAATTTGATCCATTGTTGGTCTTAATTATGAATTCATGAAAGAACTACATGTCTAAATGACTGCCATATTAAAGCTATGCCTTGAAGCTGTCTGTTGAAATGCCTTAGAAAGTGAATTATGAACATGTGGCCATTGTTGTGCCTTCAATATTAATGTTACGCTTTACTCTTTATGCTAACGAGTCCTGGGGGTATTTAATACCCAATAATTTAGCTTTATACCTAGAGCTAGTGTCAGTTATAGAATTGCCTCAGTCAGGTCATGATCAGTGGTACTTTTAGTCAGTTTTAGAATTTAGGAAAACTCAGTAAGCTCAGTAAAAATCTAGTCCAGTTCAGTATTCAGTTCAGTCCCCAGTAAACTCAGTCAATTAGCAAGATTCAGTAGTATTCTGTTAGTCAATAGAATTCAGCAAACTTAGTCCAATTCAATCAAATAATATAATCAGTAATAGTTCCGTCAAGCCTAGTATGAACTAGGAAAGTTTAGTGTCTATTCAGTTGGGAGTAGGATTCAGCGCCGAGTAAACCCAAGGATGGGGATTCACCTTCCAGTAGAGGGTGTGATTCTTAAAAACAATCCTTGCATTCCAGAACTATGTAGCCAGCATAGACTCTGACATCAAACCTTCTAGTCGAGGGTTCATGAGGTGTTTTAACTTATTAGTTGAGGGTTTTACCATTCTCATTAGAGTACCTTCCAGATGAGATCAGTTGTCTTTACCCATGGCATGGTACTGGCACCCTTCAAACTGGGGTTACAGGTTAGACCCTAAGATCTATTTAAAAAAAGGGGCATATCGGTTAGATGATTACCTCCCACAGTCTCAGTTTCAGATTCAGTCTTAGATTAGAACTCAGTTTAGTTCTT
>NW_025869799.1:0-6246 GCF_002878395.1 Capsicum annuum
CTCCGTTTCTCCCGTTTGACCAACCAATTAGCCTCGCCCAGAAAAATGGGCAATATTAGGATGCTCCCCAGACTCCCTAGCACACCCAGGTCAATTTTAGGTCCACGGCACCCCTGAACCCTAGGCCCACCCTTGGAATCGTGGGCAATAGCACAAAGATTTGGCCCCAAAATGCCCCGTTTGTACCGTTTTGCCCGTTTGACAAATGAAATAGCTCCGCCTACACAAACGGGGAACACTAGGATTCTCCCCAGCCTCCCTGGAATGCCCTAGTTGATTTTCGGCCCACGGTACCTCCAGACCCCGGGCCCACCCCCAAACCCGCGTGCTATAACACACCGACTTAGCCCCAAAAGACACCGTTTATGCCGTTTCACCCATTTGACCAACCAAATGGCCCCGCCCATACAAACGAGCAATACTAAGATGCTTCCCAACCTCCCTGGCATGCCCAATTCGATTTTTGACCCATAGCAACCCCCTGAACCATGGGCTATAACACATTGATTTGGCCCCAAAAAGCCCCATTTCTCCCCTTTGACCAACTAAATGGCCCCGACCATACAAACAGGCAACACTTGGATGCTCCCTTGCCTCTTAGTTATACCCAAGTCAATTTTCGACCCACGCCACCCTCGAACCCCAGGCCCACCCCCAAAATCATGGGCTATAGCACACCGATTTGGCCTCAAAATGCCTCGTTTACGCTGTTTGGCCTGATTGACCAACAAAATAGCCACGCCCACACAAATGACAACCTCCCTAGCATGCACAAGTCAATTTTCAAGCCACAGCACACCCGGACTCCAGACCCACCCCTAGAACCGTGGCTATAGCATACCAATTTGGCCATAAAATGCCTCATTCGTACTGTTTCGCCCGTTTGACCAACCAAATGGCTCCACCCACAAAAAAGGGCAATAATATGATGATTCCTAGCCTCCCTGGCATGTCCAGGTCAATTTTTGGCCCACGGCACCCCCAAAACCCAGGCCCATCCCCAAAACCGTGTGCTATAACACAAATTTAGCACCAAAATGCCCTATTTACGTCGTCTCGCCCGTTTGCCCAACCAAATGGCCCTGTCCACATATACAAGCAACACTTGGATGTTTCCCAGCCTCCCTGGCATACACAAGTAAATTATTGGACAACAGTACCCTCGAAATCCGGGGCCACCTACGAAACCGTGGGTTATAGCAAATCAATTTGGCCCCAAAATGCCCCATTCGCGCTGTTTTGCCCATTTGACCAACCAAATGGCCCCGTCCATACAAACGAGAAAAACTAGGATGCTCCCAAGCTTTTCTGGCACGCCCAGGCCGATTTTTAGCCCACAACAACCTCAAACCTTGAGCCCACCCTCAAAACCATGGTCAATAGCATACCGATTTGGCACCAAAAAGTCCCGTTCGCGCTGTTTCGCCCGTTCGACTAATGAAATGGCCTCTCCCACACCAATAGGGAATATTAGGATGCTCCCCAGCCTCCCTAGCATACCCTGGTCAATATTTGGCCCACGGCACCCCCGAAACCATAGGCTATAGCACCCCAATTTAGCCCTAAAATGCCCGGTTCGCGCTGTTTCGCCCGTTTGACCAAGAAAATGACCCCGCCACCATAAATGGGAAATACTAGGATACTCCCCAGCCTCCCAGGTATGCCCAGGTCGATTTTAGACCCATGGCACCCCCGGATCCCGACGCCATCCCCAAAACTGTGGGCTATAGCAAAGTGATTTGACCCTAAATAGCCCAGTTCGTGCCGTTTCTACTATTTGTAAAACCAAATGGCCCCGCCCACACAAATGGGAAACACTAGGATGCTCTACATCCTCCTTGGCATGCCCAGGTCAATTTTTGTCCCACGACAACCCCATGCCCCATGCCCACACCCGGAACCGTGGGAAATAAAACACCAATTTGGCCCCAAAATGCCCGGTTCGCACTGTTTTGCCCGTTTGACCAACCAAATGGCCCCGCCTACTTAAACGGGAAACACTAGGATGCTCCTCAACCTCTCTGGCATGCCCAAGTCAATTTTTAGCCTATGGCACCCATGGATCCCAGGACCACCCCCAACATCATGGGCTATAGCACACCGATTTGGCCTCAAAATACCCCATTCACATCGTTACGCCTGTTTAACCAACCAAATAGCCCTTCCCATACAAACGGGCAATACTAGAATGCTCCCTAGCATCTAGGTCAATTTACGTCCCACAACACCCCCGTACCCTGTGCTCCCCCAAAATCATAGGCAATAGCACATCGATTTGGCCCCAAAATGCATCATTCGCTTCGTTTCTCTCGTTTGACCAACCAAATAGTCTCGCCCACACAAATGGGAAACATTAGGATATTCCCCAGCCTCGCTGGGATGACCAGGTCAATTTTTGGTCTACGGCACCCTCGAACCCCGGGCCCACCCTCGGAACCGTGGGTAATAGCACAAAGATTTAGCCCCAAAATGCCTCGCTTGCGCCATTTCGCCCCTTTGACCAATGAAATAGCTCCGCCCACACAAAATGGGAATACTAAGATGCTCCACAGCCTCCCTGGCACGCCCTTGTCGATTTTCAGCCTACGGAACCTTCGAACCCCAGGCCCACCCCTAAAATCGTGTGCTATAACACACTAATTTGGCCCCAAAACACACCGTTCATGTCGTTTCACCCATTTAACAAACCAAAATGCCTCGCCTACACAAACGGGCAACACTAGGATGCTTTCTAACCTCCTTGGCATGCCTTTGACCCACAGCACCCCTTGAACCGTGGGCTATAGCACATCAATTTGGCCCCAAAAAGCCCTATTTCTCCCATTTGACCAACCAAATGGCCTCACCCACACAAATGGGCAACACTTGGATGCTCCCCTGCCTCTATGTCACACCCAGGTTGATTTTCGAACCACGCCAACCCTAAACCAGGGGCCCACCCCCAAAATCATGGCTGTAGCACACTAATTTGGCCTCAAAATGCCACGTTTGCACCATTTCGCCTCATTGACCAACCAAATTGCCCTGCCCAGGTCAATTTTCCGCCCACAACACCCTCGAACCCCTGGTACACCCCCGAAATCATGTGTTATAACACACCGATTTGGCCCTAAAATTCCCTATTCACGCTGGTTTGCCTGTTTGACCAAACAAATAGCCCTGCCAACATATACAGGCAACACTAGGATGCTTCCCAGAATATAGCACACCGATTTAGCCCCAAAATACCCCGTTCGCGTCGTTTTGCCCGTTTGATCAACCAAATGGGCCCGCCCATACAAACAGGAAACACTAGGATACTTCTAAGCTTCCCTGGCATGCCCAGGTTAATTTTATCCCACGGAAACCTTGAACCCCGAGCCCACCCTCAAAACCGTGGTCAATAGCATACCGATTTGGCCCCAAAATGCCCCGTTTGCACCGTTTTGCCCATTTGACTAATGAAATGGCCCCACCCATAGCAACGGGCAAAACTAGGATGATCACCAGCCTCCCAGGCATGCCTTGGTCAATTTTTGGCCCACAGAACCCCCAGACCCTGGGCCCACCCTTGGAATCGTGTGCTATAGCACACCGATTTGGCCCAAAAACACACCATTCACGCTGTTTTTCCCATTTGAACAACCAAATGTTCCCTCTCACAAAAATAGGAAAAACTAGGATGCTTACCAAACACCCAGGCATGCCCAGTTTGATTTTTGACCCATGACACCCCCGAACCCCGGGCCCACCCCTGGAACCTTGGGCTATAGCACATCGATTTGGCCATAAGTAGCCTTGTTTCTCCTTTTTAACCAACAAAATGGCCCCACCTACACAAATAAAGAATGCTTGGACTCTCCCTAGCCTCCCTGGCACACCTAGGTTGATTTTTAGCCCACGGCACCCCTGAAACCTAGGGCCACTCCCAAACCCATGGGCTATATAGAACACTGATTTTCGCCCCAAAATGCCTTATTTGCACCGTTTATCCCGTTTGAGAAACAAAATGGCCCCACCCACATAGACGGGCAACACTAAGATGCTCCCTAGCCTTCCTAGCATGCCCATGTTAATTTTCAGCCTATGGTACTACCGAATTGTGGGCCCACCCCGAGATTCATGGACTATAGCACACCAACTTGGCCCCAAAATACCTCGTTTCAACCTTTTTGCCTGTTTGACCAAAAAAGTGGCCCCGCCCACACAAACGGGCAACACTAGGATGCTCCCTAGCCTTCCTGACATGCCGAAATTGATTTTCAGCCGACGGAATCCCCAAACCCCGAGATGACTCCCAGAATCGTAGGTTATAGCACACCGATTAGGCTCCAAAATGCCCCGTTCGTGCTGTTTCACCCGTTTGACAAAGTAAAAGGCCACGCCTACGCAAACGGGAAATACTAAGATGCTCCGTAGCCTCACTGACATACCCAGGTTTATTTTTGGCCCACGACACCCCTGGACCTCGGGTCCACCCCCAGAACAATGGGCTATAGCACACCGATTTGGCCCCAAAATGCTCCGTTCGTATCATTTGACCAACCAAATAGCCTCGGCCACACAAACGGGCAATACTAGGATGCTCCCCATCCTCCCCAGCACGCCTAGGTCGATTTTTGACACACGACACCCTCGAACCCTGGCCTCACCCCCTGAACTATGGGCTATAGCGCACTGTTGTTGCCTAAAATAGCCCCGTTCATGTTGTTTCTCTTGTTTGACTGTCAAAATGGCCCATCCCATACAAACGGGACACACTAGGATGCTCCCCAACCTCCCTATAATGCCTAGGTTGATTTTTGGACCACGGTACCCACGAACCTTGGGACCTCTCCCAGAACCGTGAACTAGCACACCGATTTGGCCCCAAAATACCTCATTCACGCCGTTTAGCCCATTTAACCACCCAAATAGACCTGCACACATATATGGGCAACACTAGAAAGCTCCCCAGTATCCCTGGCACACCCAAGTTGATTTTCGGCCAACGGCACCCCGTACCCCGAGCCCACCCTCAGAATCGTGTGTTATAGCACACCGATTTGGCCCCAAAATACCCCATTCGCGCCTTTTTGCCCATTTAACAAACAAAATAGCCCATCGCACACAAACCGATAACACTAGGATGCTCCCTAGCCTCCCTAGTAGGTCCAGATTAATTTTTTGCCGACGACACCCTCGAACATTGGCCGAACCCTGGAGCCGTGGGCTATACCACATTCATTTGGCCCCAAAATGCCCTATTCGCACTGTTTTGCTGGTTTGACCAACCTAATAGCCCCGCCCACATAAACGGGCAACACTATGATGCTCCCCAACCTCCCTAGCATGCCCAGGTTGATTTTTCATCCATGGCATCACCGGACACTGAGCCCACCTACATAACTGTACGCAATAGCACACCTACTTAGCCCCAAAATGCCCCCGCTCATGCCGTTTCATACATTTGACCAACCAAATGGTCCCCCACTAAAATATGGCAAGACTAGGATGCTCCCTAACCTCCATGGCACGCCTAGGTTGATTTTTGACCTACGTCACCCCTGGATCTCGGCCAACCCCCGGAACCGTGGCCTATAGCCTAATGATTTTGCCCCAAAATGCCCCGTTTGCACCGTTTCGCCATTTGACCAACCAAATTTCCCTGCCCACACAAACGGGCAATACTCGAATGCTCCCTAGCCTCTCTGGCACACCCAGGTTGATTTTCGTCCCATGGCACTCCCAAACCCCTCGGCCCACTCTCAGAACCATGGGCCATAGCACATCAATTTGGCCCTAAATTGCCTCATTTCTCCTGTTTGACCAATGAAATAGCCCTACGCACACAAACAGGCAACACTAGGACGATCCCCAGCCTCCCTGGCTTGCCCAGGTCAATTTTTGGCCCACGACACCCCCGAACCCCAGGCCCTCCCCCAAAACCGTGGGCTATAGCATACTAATTTTGGCCCCAAAATGCCTCGTTCGAGCCTTTTCGCCTATTTGACCAACAAAATGGCCCCTCTCACATAAACGGGCAACAGTAGGATGCTCTCCAGCCTCCCTATCTTGCCCAGGTAAATTTTTATCCCATGGACCCTGGGCTCACCCCTGAAATTGTGGGATAGCACATCGATTTGGATCCAAAATGCCCCGTTCGCGCCTTTTTGCCCGTTTGACAAACAAAATGGCTACGCCCACACAAACGGGCAACACAAGAATGCTCCCTAGTCTCCCTGGCATGCCCGGGTAGATTTTTGGCCCATAGAACCCTTGGAATCC
>NW_025869800.1:0-11881 GCF_002878395.1 Capsicum annuum
TTTATTAATTTCTTAGCGGTGGCCAACATTAAGAACCCTCCTGTATTTGCTACTTACATTAAAAAGGTAGAGATTAGGAAAACAAGATCATAATAGAGATTTGAAGTTAATTGTTGATATAGGCTAATCATCTCATATACTTAAGATAATTATCTTTCATCTAATAACTTGAGATTCAAAAGGTAATAGTTTATTTGGGATCTAAGAAAGAGTTAGTAAGGAGACGCTCTGAGACTTAAAAGGTAAAGAGTGAAATCTGTCAATGTGTCCATAAGATAGTTGATGGTACATAACTTATCAGATTCTACAAGAAAGATATCAGAATTGTTCAAAGTGCACGCTAAATCTATGGATTGAGAAACCAGGGGGAACACAAGCCTAAAGTTTGTTTTAGATTGTTTACAACCAAAAGCTTCCAATTCTTAGTACTTCATGCTAGTTACTATGAACCCCCTTACTTTTTTGTACTGCCTAGTGATTTCAGCAAGCTCAAGAAAGATTTCTAACATATTCAAATACAAATTAGTAAAGTATTTGCTAGAGATACAAATAAAAGGAATATGAGTACTATAATATTCAAACATAAATTAGTCTCGAATATGAAAGTCTAGATATAAATGGAAGAAAAGAAGGGTGACTCTGGATCTGAGAGCTCATTTTTTCTCTGAGCTGAAATTAGCACGATTTATTGGCTACCACGAGTATGAGTACCAAAGTCACGTGTACTCAGTAGGTATCATCGACCGACAGAGCTAAGTCATAATATAAGTACAATACGTATGCAAGATATATATGCTAAGTCAAAGTAGAACGTCAAACTTGGAATAATGCACCAAATAAAATGAATAAAAAAATTAATAATCTGATATATAACATAAAGGACATATAACTATCACTATAAATTGGACCCCATAGGCCTTGGAGAAGTAAATAACCCAATACAGGCCCCTATAAGCTCGAAGGATGCATTTAAAATAATAAGTAACTAGAATTATACTAAATAACCTTATCGTAATCCATAACAAGGAAATCATTCCATCCCATAAACCTCGGATTAGAACCCATTCCATAACCTTCATAAGTAATCCCTCAATACCAAACTTAATCCAAAACTCATACCACCAATTGCTAGACTTTAAATAGAACTCATATATTTAAATATCATACTTGAACCGAAACACATATAATGAATATTGCTGGAATAAAACTAGTCCTAAAATCATGATCACAAAACTTGAACCGGGACTAGCAACAAATCTCAAGTACCAATATAGCATAAGAACTATGTATCTAGACTCTTCAACCTCCATAATAAATATTTAAAGGTATATGCATATAAAATTCTACAACGAGTAAACAAGAGTCTTGGTCTAAGGTGGGTTGGAGGGGCCCACTTCTAATCGCTGAAATCTGTTCTAAGGCAATTTCTAACCCAGACTAGGCTAAGGTATCTAATTTTACTTCTAGATGTTAAGTATGCTACTTTTAGCCCTAAGATATCAATTCTACCTAAAGCATGAGTAACTAGGTTAACTACTCCAAATTTACGGTGCCTCAATAAGCTAAATTATCTAATTAATACTACTAATATCTCCAAGACCTAATTCCCAACCCATATCCATACTAATATCATAAATGTACTATGAATTAGCTCATTATATAAGAATGGTAAACCTAGCCTACTTGGATACGAATGAGAAGCCAGTGAAGTCCATTAAATTACCAATTTCTCTTTTCGAGAAGCTTTCGCATGAAGCATCGCTATAATAATCATAATATATTAATCAAAATATGAATAACAGTATCCATATTGCACTTTTTTACTTCAGGTCCAAAATTACGTAAAAATCTTATATGGAGCCTTCTTGCGGAATTGTACTTTCAAAATCGTCAACATTCCCTCTATTCTCTATGAAGATTACCTTCAAAAATGGGTAATTTTTAAGCTCAAATGGTGAGAAAATCATCCTACCAGTATTTTAGGGATTTTGAGAATTAATTGAGAAACTTACCATGAAATTAATAAGAAATTACCAAGAATTTGAAGAAGAAACAAGTAAATTAAGCTTAAGAACAACCCAGAATCCCATATTAATGTTTCTCCCAAGTTTCCACACATTCTATGTGTTTTCACTCTTAAACATTTTGTGATAATAGGAGAGAATTGAGGCAAATGAGGTATTAAAAGGGCTCTCAAGTGCCACTAAAGCAAGCATTGAGCCACTTTAGTGGCAAATGCTAAATCGCCTAGGTAATGCTAAATTTGTACCTACGCCTTAATGGTATGTTGCTAAAGCAGACAAGCCATCGCTTAAGAGGCTTACACTTTAACGGATGACTTGTTACTATAGTGGCTTCTGAGGCTGCGCCAGGTCGCAAAATCACCCATAAGGTTGCTTTAGCAGATGCACTAGCTGGAAACTTGAATTTTTTTTTAGTCTATATCGGCCCATCGAGATTCATCCAAAATCCCACAAATGCAAATAAACTATGCCACAATATAAAATTTGATGGTACGAACTCAATATTGTGGTCAAAATTTTTATTCGAGGAGTTTTTCAATGAAAAGTGGGCTTCACACTTATGTGCATTTTTATTAATTTCCATCTAATATACCTGAATAAGTCTGGAAGACTTGGGACCCAAATTAAAGGTCCACCTAGCCTAAAATTGATGTTTCAAAGTTGTTGGAGCTATAAGAATTGTCATATGAGTTCATTTGAAATAAATTTTTGCCTAATAGTCAATTTTAATAGCGAAAATTCAAAACATAAAATTGGCTCTAAAAAATAAATAAACTGCTCAGTAACTAAACTATCATCTCCAATAAGTAATAAATGAGTTGAGGCAACTATAGAAAAACTCTAAATGGTGGAAACGAGCAGAAATAAAGAACTTGACCTGGAGGGCCATTATATTTTGAACTATGTAAAGAAATTGGAAGGGATTACCCAAGCGGGTTTGGATAAAATATTAGCCAATGTCTCAAATATTGGGAATCATTGTTGGTGTTACTCTAAGGTCTATAATCATCAGTCCTATTCAGCCCATTCTATTAAGTTAGCCTTTCCAACTGCTACTGTGGTTCCGGCTAAAGCTTTTTATTAACAACAAATGGTTAGGGGGCATGGGGCTTTCTACTCTTTTTCCAGACAGCCTTCTCTTAAGAAATGAGGTTTACTTTTTAGTTTTATTGGCCACTTTGAGAGGGAGTCCCTTATTAGGCTAATAAATGACTAGGCACAGCTGCAGAATCAGGCTATAGTTCTAGTGGGTAGAGGAAGAGGAGCCAATGATAGGGGTCATCCACAGGGTGCATGGGGAAATAATATAAGTTGTTGAGGTTGTTGTAAAATGGATGTTAAGGGGGAGGAGCATAACTAGGGAAGAAGTTAGCTTAAATTGATCATTAAGTTGATTTTTATGCATTTTCGAGAAAAACTAATGCTAAGACTTTTGATGCGGTAATCACAGGCACTATTTCTATTTGTGATTGAATGTCTTCTATTTTATTTGATATGGGGTCTACTTATTCCTATGTATCTATTCAGTTTGCAGTGGGTCTATATTTTGTTTGTAATGTACTTGATTGTCCTACTTATGTGTCTACTCTGGTTGGTGACTCTGTGGTAGTAACCCATGTTTACCATTTTTGCCTTATATTATTTGTGTGGTTTCAGACTTGGGTGGGCTTGATTATTCTTGATATGTTTACTTGGATGTAATTTTCGACATGACCTAGTTACCATTATATTACACATCTTAAAATTGTAATGCTAAGACAGTGACTTTAGCTATGCCGAAAATGGGAACTCTAAAGTGGGAAAAAAGTGTATAAGGCCAAGTTAGTAAAAATTATATCAGTTGTCCAGGACTGAAGGTTAGTTGGAATAGGGTGTTCAACATTTTTAGATAATCTGCACCTATGATTTTGGGGTCCTCTTTTATAGAGTCAGTTTTTGTAGTTTCTAAATTTCAGGATATGTTTCCTCCAAACCTATAGGTATGCCTCCAGACAGAGCTATCAATTTTTGTATTGATTTTTTGCCGAGCAATCATCCTATATCCATTCTTCCCTATATAACTCCTCCATTTTATGGAGCTCAAGATTCAATTGCAGGATCTACTTTACAAGGGTTTTATTCATCTAAGTGCATCACTTTGGGGTTCTCTAATCCTATTCTTCAAAAAGAAGGAAGGTAGTTTGAGAATATTCATAATTTTAGACAACTGATTAAGGTTACTATTAGAAATAAATACCTTTAAACACACATTGATAATTTTATTTACAAGTTGTAGGGGCGTTAGTATTCTCAAAAACTGATTTATGGTAAAATTATCATCAATTGAAAATTAGACCAAAGGATGCGCGAAAGAAACTTTTATAACTCGGTATGGTCATTATTAATTTTTCGTGATATCTTTTGGGTTGACTAATGCACCTGTAACCTTTATGAGTTTAATGAATGAGATATTTAAGTTTTTCATAGATTCTTTTGTTATTGTGTTTATTGATGATATTCTTGTCTACTCCAAAAGTAAAGAAGAGCATGCATTCCATCTTCGCATAGTCTTGGAGATTCAAAGAGAGAAGCAGTTATTTGTTAAGTTTTTAAATTACAAATTCTCGTTTTCATCAGTTGCCTTTTTAGGGTATGTGGTTTTTAAATGCCATGAAATAGTATTAAAAGTAAGTTAAACCATGCAAATTTCAAATTTAAAACCAGTCATGAAGGTGGGTTGAGGATAATTCCAATTTTAAGACAAAAATCAATCAATTTAGGGAAACCCATGTTCACCATTTCACTCCCCAAAATAATGCACCCATTAAGTCCCATAAATCATGAATCAAAGCATGAATGACACATTCAAAAAATGGGAAACAATTCCAATAATAACCAATCAATGGCTCTAAACCCAATTTCAAACCCAACAATTTAATTCACATGAAAAATGATGAAACATATGCCATTATATAAAATTCATGTTAGGGATAAGAGATAGGATTGAAACATCAAATAATATAGAGGGAAATCATTGATTGGAGCTGAGGTACTGAATTCCTTGCAAAACTCTAGTGTTTTTGCTTTGGGATTTTAAGAGGAGTGGAGTAAGGATTTTTATTTGATTAACTGATGACAATAAGAACCTTATGAATTTTTAAGTTGTGCATTTAGTTTAGAGGAAGGAAAATACAAAAATAAACTTAATTAAAATATGCAGGAAATTCTAGGCCTAGCCGCCACGAATCAGGTAATGACTCGTGATAAATGAGTCACTACCTGTATAGTTACCTGAGGACCAAAAACCAGGTACCTCACTGTTATGGCCAATAGTCACTCATCAAGACTCATTTTCAATAATCAAGAGTCATAGTGAAGACTCATATCAAGGAAGAACTCCTAGGAAACCCTATTGCTTGGACAATAAGTCCTACATCGTCACTTGTTACATGAGATAACGACTCATCACTTGAGTCATTGTCCTGGGAATGTTAGATCCTACATTAAAAATTGACCAACTAAACAGATTATCACCTGGAGGGCCTAGAGTTTAAGTACTTAGGGTGACACACTATCCCCTAGGGTCATTCATCCCCCAATGAGAAGTTAGGGTACCCTTAGCACAATAACAGAGATAATGATAACAAATCCAAAAACAAATTCAAAAGCAATAAGGAAGAATGAAACTCATACCTTAAAAATTTTTCATCCAAGGTTGGGAAAAAGAGCGAATACAGATACTTGGCCTTCATATCTTCCTCTGCTTCCTAAGTAGCTTCTTATTCCTTTTAATTCCTCTAAAATATCTTTATCGAAGCTATATTAGCTAGGGTTGTGATCTATTTTGATTTACCAATGAACAATTCTAATTGCAAGAGTAATTGAATTCTATGGTTTACCCATTAGTTTCTCAACCTAAATGAGTAGCTTATCACTTAATTCTTTCAAACTTAAGGAACGTATTATTTATTCAACTATATTCTTATGTTGGTTGATTTGGTTAAGGCATTTACCCTTTATACAAAGGTTAAAGCCTTTAGATTTATGTAAATCCTTTCTTTTCCCAACAAACACTTTTCTATTCGAACAGGTGACGTTCTTGTGCTCACTTTTCAACTTTGCAACCAAGAAAAGTCATTAAGATGAAGAAGGGTTTATGGAATATTAATTAATCATGGGAATCTACTATATTCACAAACCTCAATCAACTATTCATATCAGGGCGCCCATAACCCTAGTTATAGAAGTTTAGCCGCATATCTCCACCATAGAAAGAGAAGAAGTTATTGTGTTATTCATAAATTAATTCAAAATTTACTTACAAAAGTCACAATTGTTGTTCTTCAATCTTCATTGGAGAAAATGATAATGGAATCTAGATCCACAGTTCTAGAATGAATCTCATAGAAAAACTACATACAATTTGTTTCAAGTATGGAAAAAATCTCATCCAAGATAAAAGATACCTAATAAAACCTAAAACTGGGTATTTATATGTTCCCAGGTAAAAAAGATTTAAAATTCAAATTTAAAAAGAATGTGTCCAACTTGACGGCCAAAGTAGTGCTCCACTGCAAGACTGACGGTACACCATATAGGCCATCGTTTATGATCATGGAGTGGCAGGTTCTTCTTAACACTGACGGCTAAAGTGATGGTCCGTCGCAAGACTAACAGTCTACCATATGAGCCATCGCTAGATGTTTCAGGATACTAGGTTCAGCATTGACTTGACGGCCAAAGTGGTGGTCCATCGCAAGACTGGTGGTCCATCACATGGGCCATCAATGAGTCTTCTAAAATCATAGGTTCTGTTTGGGCCTGACAGTTAAGTTGGCGGTCCATCGGGAGACTGGTGGTCTACTATTTTAACCATCAGAAGTGTTTTTATGCCAATCTTCTAAGTCTTTTCCTTCAGCTAGCTCCTTACCCTGAAATACTAAAACCCAACATTAAATGCAACCTTGGTTGCTTGAAAACATTAAATTTTCCCAAGAAAAAGATGAAAAATGTTTCATCAAGAGTCAAAAAATCACTGAGCTAAACTTGTAACCATAGGGTTGCTCGATTTTGAAATAGTTACTTTCACGAGACTTCAGATAGTAAGACTAGTTGGAAAGATGGAAACCATACCATACATATTTGTCCGTCTGACTGCTAAATTAAATTACAGGCTTTATGGACTAACTCATACTGAAAAGTTATTCTCAATTAGAGCTTTTCTCTGACACTCTTTTTATTGAATTGCTAGAAACTTTAGGGAGTAAAGAAATCTTGGAATTATCTAAATAAGACAACACAACGTGGCTAGAATTCTATAATATAAGGCGAGGCCTACG
Organism: Capsicum annuum; assembly: GCF_002878395.1. Classification (NCBI taxonomy): domain Eukaryota; kingdom Viridiplantae; phylum Streptophyta; class Magnoliopsida; order Solanales; family Solanaceae; genus Capsicum; species Capsicum annuum. The sequence continues at coordinate 7,343 of NW_025869800.1, forward strand.
AATGATCATCTAAGATAGAGTGACTAAAACTTATGTACTGCAACTAAAAATTTTCAAACTTAAACATATCCCTTGAATACTCTCTCAACTATACTCTCCACCTTAGTACGACACTTCACTTTGCACTACCAAAAAATATTTGCATGGGCATTGCACACAAATGCATAAGAATATTAACTTATCTAATTAACTGAATAATTGATAGCTGAATACTATGTCTGCAAGACTGAACTGTACTTAGTCAGAATAACTGGACTAAAACTATAGAGTATCATGTATACGAGGCAAGGACTGACTGGGTAATATGAGATATCTGAGCATGAATTTTTAAAAGCCGTATTACTTAAGAATGTAAGACCAAGCGTATAACATCATTCCAAAATATGAGGTACTAAAATACTAATAACTGAGTAGCTGATAAATGTACTCTATGGTCGAGCAAACCTAAAACTAAACTGAGTTTCTGATTTTTTATTGGATGGAGGTTGACGCTATAACTAAGACTGTAACGGAGATTACGATTCAGACGGTAGCTGGGATTGAACACACTGTAAGGCATAAGTGCAGAAGTCATGAGATGTATAACCTGAGTTTTGGAGTTTTTGTTTTCATGGAACATGATTTGTACTACTGAGTGAACTGGAACTCCTCATACTAATAACTATAGATGCACACGATTCTATGGAAAGTCCATGAATATAAGATGTGTTCATGGGGCTGAGATGTAAAACATGCATAGATATCATGTTGACTGAAGTAAAAAACTTTTAACTGAGGTAAGACGGGTTGGACATCATTCCCACCCATTAATTTTCTACACATACTAATATTATTATTGAAATCTGGAAGCTTGACTTCCTGAGATATCATAATTGGACAGTTCCTGTATACCCATTGGGCTATGATAGACTGACCCACTGGGTGGAGTCTGAGAAAGGTTTTGTTAATATTTGGTCTGACATTAAAGTTAACTGCTATGCAGAGAGTAACAATACACAGAGAAGCTCCTAGATCTAATGAGAATTTGTACGAACACCGCTTGCACTACTCTGGGTTTTAGATACTGGCGCCCTATCCTTACGGTTATTCCTGAACATTGGTACTGGTGTACTGGCTGAAGATAGAAATAGGGATGAAAGTTTTTGACTAAATTGAGAATGGTTACCACCCCCTGACCTTGGCTGGGAAAAACTTAAGTTACCCATTTTAGCTCTCTTATTTTCTCTCTCTTTTTCATAAGCTTTTGTTCCTCCATCTATTGATCATGGACCATAAGCCTAGATATGTCCATCTTCCTAATCAACATCACAGTCCTGCACTCCTTAACCACTCTACCCGATAACCCAGACATAAACTTGCTTATTCTGGATTTATTGTCTGCTACTATATGGGGAACATACCAAGCTAACTGAGTAAACTTGAGGGAATACTCTTTAACACTCATAAAGCTTTGCCTAAGATTGATAAACCCTAACACCTTCTCTTCTTTCAGATCTAAGGGAAAGAATCTAACTAAGAGGGTCGTAGCAAACTCTTCCCATTCTATGGGCTCTATATCTGCACCCTTGTCTACCTTCCACTGTCTAAACCACGTATGGACTACATCTTGTAGCTAATAGGAATCGAACTTAGCACTCTCATAGAAGTCACTCCCATGATATCTTTGACTTTTTAAACCTGATCGAGGAAATCCTGTGGATCCTCTTCAAACTTAGAACCTATGAATAAGGGAGGATTTATTCGGGTGAAGTCCTGAATCCTAGCTGTAGCAGTATTCGCCACTGGGTTGCCTGGAACATCAGTTGGCCATTTATTCTGAGTTGCTACTGAATTGGCTAGGGTAGTGAATGCAGTCCTAAATTCTGCATGAGAGACGTGCTCGTCCAGGGGATCTGCCTGAATGGGCTGAGGTGCTGACTAATTTTGATTCTTATTTCATTAGTCTTTTGTGAGGCATGTTCAATAAGTGTAATGAAAAAGTGGATTACACTGAGAATTTTACCAGAGCTCATGCTCACTCGCATGATATGAATACTGAAAGAAAGGAAACTTTTCCTAAAATATCTAGTAGCCTCTCTTCTATAAGTGTGGCGCACTAAACACCAATACACAAGACTCTACTAGATGTAGATTTCAGACTACCTAGGACTCTATTGAACCTTAGGATCTGGTACCAAGTTTGTTATGTCCTGAGTCCGTACCCCAAATGCTAGACGGTGCTCATAATTACTAAGGATCATAAGCTAACCAATGTCTGGTACCTACTGTAATAACTAAATAATAATACTATAAATATACGGAAAGTAGGCAGAAAATGTCCATAAGGTTCAACACTGTAAATAGAACTAAATACGTTATAACAATACTAAAACTAAAATATTTGTCTGAAAATAATGTAGTTTGAAAAGCCTCTAAACTGTCTGAACTGTGGAGTTGATGGGACAAGCCCCCAACTTAATCCAACTACTGAAAGTAAACTGACAACTAAAATACTAAAAGTAAACAATCATGTCCTTGAACTATGAGGACTCACTGCTAACTCTGACTAGTAAAAGTCTGAACTGCTAAGGATGATCAAGAGCCCATGCATCTGAGCCTATGGTATAAGACATCATAGATCAAAAGAAAGGAATGCATCAGTACTTTGAATGTACTAGTATGCTCAGTGAGGTAGGCTGAAATGCATGGGTTCATATGCATAAACACTACTAATTGGATATCATGAATATGACTGAATGATAGTACATGCATGAATACATATACTGTAACTGAAATCATGATAATAGTGGATACTAAATTTGAATACTATTTAACTGATATTTGAGTATACTAATACTAAATTATTAACTGAATGACTGTATCTAATAGTCCTGAATTTGTGGAACTGTACTGAGTTCCAAACTGAACTAAGTGACTGTATCTAACAGTCCTGAATCTATAGAACTGAACTGAGTTCTACATTGAGATTGCATGTAAAATTAAGATTGTGGGAAGTAATCATCTAACCGACATACCCCTTCTCTAACTAATTTTGTGTCCAACCTGTAACCCTAGTTTGAAGGGTGTCAATACCGTGCCACGGGTAAAGACTAGCTGTGAGTTAACCCTCTCTGATAGGAAGATCTTCCATCGACCCTCGGTGGTAGGAAAACTTAAATGAGATATATCAACCCTAGTCTAATAGGGAGATATCTCAACCTACGCTAGCTATGTAGTTCTTGAATACAGGGATTTTTTCTAAGGACCATACCCTCCACTAGCAGGTGAGCCCTTATCCTTGGGTTCACTCGGTGCTGAATCCTAATCCCAACTACATAGATACTAAACTGATTCCTAGACTGTACTGATCTTGAATGAACCATTACTGATTGTACCGTTTGACTGAACTGAATGGACTGATGGAATACTACTGAATTCCGTTAGCTGACTGAGTACTACTAAGTTTTGAATAAAATATTTTGACTAACTTATGAATACTACTGAGATTTTCCTAAGATCTGTAACTGACTGAAGCTCTAGGTAACTAACTAAGTTTTCGAGTATTGAATACCCCCAGGACTTGATAGCATGAAAGGTGAATCATAGCATAAGCTTGAAAAGCATAATCATGTGCACTTGTTCACATCTCATTCATGGAAACATTTTATCAAACACTTGCATGATACAACTTGCACATAAGTTAATATGACATGATCTCTTTCACTTATTAGTTCACATGAGTAATTTATTAAGCACTTGGTGAGCATACATATGCACATAATACTAAACAACAAGTATACATCATAATTCAAATCCCCATTGACAATTTCAAGGGTTTTACATTGATCCTCATTATATTACATACATACATATTAACCTCATATGAAAGGTATCATAAAACAAGGATTAGAATCCCAATTAATCATTACAGACATGGATATAATCAAACCCATCATGGAATTCATGAAATCCATAAACTTGAAGTTTAAAAATAGTTTCTTGGACTCCAAGGGTAGAAGGGACCCTTGTATGAACACTTCACATACCTTGATTACTACTTTCGAGAAGATTGAAGTGAGTTCTTTAGACTTGAATTCTTGAACATTATGAGGCTAGGGCTTGATATTGAGATAGTTTAAGAGTAAAGAATGAGATCCTGCCCTATAGGCTGATTAATTTCATTTTAAGTCTGAATAAGGGTGGGGAAAATAACCCATTTGCCCCCACAACCCATATTAAAATAATGCTGAACAAGGGTACTTTAGCATCGTGACCCCTTCTTAGGTTAAGTAGCCATCGTGATTCAACCCCTACTCTAGTCAAGTAGATATCACAGCACGACCTTTACTTGGTTTGACTAGCCGTCGGACGCAGGGCTATTGTGACCCTTCACTATTTTAGGTATCCAAATTTTCCCTTACACTAGTCTAAAAAATCTGAAACTCTCCTGAGATGACCTACAAGTGATCTTGATCATGAATCAATTTAAAAATCGATTAACTAAGGCCAGAATGGTCAAAAATAAAATCCCCCAAACTTTAAAGGCTAAAATGATTCTAA
>NW_025869801.1:0-4112 GCF_002878395.1 Capsicum annuum
CTCTCTCCCAACGATCTCTCATTCAAAGTAAGGCTGCAATTTTTTTTTAGTTATCTATAGAATAGAATTTAATTCTATGAATATCTTGGGTCACCTTTAAATTTCCCCAAAATGTGAATTAATAATAGAGATTTTGTTGCCTTATTTCAGAATTGGGTTTATGCTTCGACTTTATTATTGATTTCTTCCATCTTCATTTAAATTACAGTCAGTCTTCTACTTCTATGTGTTCTGTGTTTTTATATTTTTGGTTCTAGGATTTGATGTTTTTTTGATTGTATATATATGGTCTAAATTACTAAATATTACCCTATTAGTCATTGGGACACTATTTGTGATGTAATTTTCAATGACCAATTAAATGACATGAAGGCACAAACACAGAATGGAAACGAACAAGATATATCGATATCTGCAAATTATCCCTCTGACCAATTGAATGACATGCATCTGTGTGTTTCTGTAAATTCTCTTATTATAGAGTTTTGTCTTTCGAGCTAATGTCTCATTGTTCATAGGGCTTGTTAGTCTAGTTATTATTTAGCATGATGTGGTCTAATGCCTGGTTGTATCTATAGGTATTCCAGCAGATACCAGGGACTTTCCTGGTGAAAGGATTATTGCTCCAGAAAGAGATCCCTGTACCAGGTTTATCCAAAACTATTTGCTCAGATTCAATCGGTGTAGTAATATTTCATTTCCTCTTTTCCCTGCTTCCTGAACTATTTGGTCAGATCTTGTAGTGTCTCATTCCCCTTCGATAAATTCTGGATAAGGTAATTAGGTAAATTCTCTATCTTGAGTCAAAAAATAGTCTCTCTACCTCTTCGGAGGTAGCGGTATGGACTGCGTACATTTACTCTCCCCATACCTCACTTTGTGGGAATACACTGGGTTTGTTGTTGTTGAATTTCCAAAGTTATTTTGAATCATCATCCTAGATAGGAGTGTGTGGAGGATGTATATTAGGATACGAGTTAGTAGGTAATAGAGGGTTGTCATGCTTTTTGAGTGTTTAGGCTTGTTGGTATTTTTCGTGTACTAGTCGTATTATAGTAGTTCTTGATTTTGCTATCTATCATCATCTGTTGTTGTTGTGTTTGATTATCACTCTGTTTTGGTGTTGTTCTTGTCCCTTTTTGTAGGCTTTGTACTTCTTTATTTGTCAATGACTATGTTTTCTTCACTTTTTCCTTCTTCCTTGTACTTGAATGTGCTGCACTTGAGCCGAGTGTATTTCGGAAATAGGCTCTCTACCTCTGCGAGAAAGTCGTATGGTTTGCGTAAACTCTGCCATCCCCAAACCCACTTGTGGAATTTCACAGGGTATATTGTTGTTGTTGTAGTATTATTAGCCCTAGCCCCTACAAAATCTAGTTTCCAAAAGAACAGATGTGCCTTTGATAATGCCAATATTGTTCAAGAGATTCTGAACTACTGCCATAAATTTAAGAGTCGTGTCTCATAATGCTTCTGAAACTCTTTTGGGAAAAATCTTTTGACAGACTAGAATGATTTTTTAAAAATAGATTGGGGCTTCATTAGAGATAGTTTATTTCATTTTAATTTGCTTCCTAAGTTAGTCAAACATATAATGCCTTGTATTACTTCTACTTCAATATTCTTCTCAATGGATAAAACACACATTCTTTGCAGATGATATTATTTGTACTTCAAAATCTACTGAAACTTCTTGTCATACTATTATTGATATTTTCGACTAATTCGCTGCCATCTCTGACCAAAAAGTTAATTTTGACAAATCTAAGATCTTTTTCTCGAAGAATACTTCAATTTTGTATTAAAATTTTGTCCTCTCTTACTTTTCAAATAAAGATGGTATTTTTGGAAATATTTGAGATTTTCCATTTTTGGTAAAAAATCTTCTAAGGCAGATTTTCAGTTTATTTTGGACAGTTTAAAACATAACTGGATGGATGGGAAGACCATTTTTTTACTCTGTTAGGACATACTACTTTAATCTCCTCCACGCGCAACAGTCTTCCCAACCATATTATGCAATTCATATCCGTTTTCTTTTTTGTTTTAACTACTCTTGAAAGAGGTATGCACAACTTTCTTTGGGTGGAACTATTGAATGCAAAAAGTTGTGAATTGTGAGTTGGAAGGTTGTTGCTTCTCTGAAGACGGGGGGGGGGGGGGGGCTTAGGATACAAGACCTTAAATTTAAAAATCGTGCATTGCTTGATGCGACTGCTTATCCTTGGACAACCGATTATTCTGGATAGCCAGTTCTTAACTGCTACTTTTCGATTCCTGCTGCTGGTCTTTGAATTTGACTTATAGTCTCTTGACGAATATTGTATGGTCTATTGGTACATGTATATTATCTCGATTAAGCTTGCATAGAAAACACATATGAAGGCAATGACAAGCAATGATATCAGTTAGTTCTTTTGGTCTAGTGAGTTTAAGGTTTTTTTAAATGGATGAATTCATATGTTTCTCAATTCTATATTTATTCGACCTAATATAACTTTGTGAGATACTTCTGCTTGGTGATATGTGTTTGTGTATCATTTGTCGGTAATCGATAAGAGTGTCTTTTATTAGTGAGTATTTATTTTTATTGATGGAATAATGGTTTAGGCAGATTCAGGCTATGATCATATTCCTTTGAGTTTCATGAGATTTGGCTATCATTAGGACTCCTTCCAGTCCTTGTAAGTTCTTAGTTATGTATTGGTGTACTGTGCACCTCGCTGGATGCTGATTGGATTGATTGTGTCTCCAGCTGGTTGCTTTAATACCATTGCAGTTATATACTTTTTCTATACTTCTATTTATCCTTTGCAGGGACTGTTGGATATATGTGTAGTTTCTGTAGATTTCCAATGATATCACTGGAAATCCTTTTTGGTGCTGCAGCCTGCATACTTTATCTTAGCCTATGTTTGTACTCTGATTGCCACAACGAACCTTCCATGAATTTCATTTGGAACTAGAAGGCCTCGGTAGTTTTCAGGATGATAAGTCAAGGGAGACGATTTTGGCTTTGAAGCATCAAATAGCTGAGCTATCTAGCGAAGATAAGGTCTCGTAGGCTGGGGAAAGGCAAAGAGATATACAATATGCAAGAATGAAGGCCCAATTTGATGCATTACTTTCTTTGGGGGGATTCCCCCTTGTTTTGGTGATGTAGTATGCCCTCCTCGACCTCCACAGTCTCTACCTATTTCACATGGTGTATATGATCAATACAGAGATGTGACTGAGGAGCCCAGCAGTGATAAAGATGATGAGGATTACTATGTGGACAATACACCACCGCATTTGTTAAAGTTGAATGTTTTCTAGATAATCCAAACTATATATTTTATGGTGGTTTATTTGAATTCTTAGGTGTTTTTGAATGCATTAAAACTTTAAAGTAGTATGAACAATAGTATTGTTAAATAACTTATGACCTTTATGTTTTGTTCGTTCAATTTCAAGGTATTTTTTTATTTTTTTATTTTGTGGTTATTAGATTATATTTACTTGTGTTTGTTGTAGTTTGATTGATTGGTGGGAGTTCTTGGAGCTCGATTTAATTCATTATATTGTATATATTATTAAATTGAATTAAAATGATAGGTATTTGTAAAAGCTATTGCTTTGCAAAAAGAGACCTCATGAGGTTGATATTTCACATTTTTATTTTTTCGTAAATGCACAAAAGCGACTTAATGAGGTTTCTTTTTCACGATTTCATTTTCTACATGCTCAAATAAGAGACTGCAAGAGGTCGCTAATGTTTTAAATAAATTATTTAGAATAAAAATTTTAAAAATAATAGTCACCTCATGAAGTGTCTTTTAATTAAAAAATAAAAATAAAAAATATCAAATAGAGACCCCATGAGGTCTCTTTTTAATAAAATAATAACAATTATAAAAAATAATTTAGAGACTTCATGAGGTCTCATTTTTGTAAAAATCAAGAAATAACCTAGTGACCTCGTGAGGTTACTTTTAAGCAACCTCATGAGGTCTCTTAGAAAAAGCGACCTATATTTTAGAGACCATCAATTGAGGTCGCTTTTGAAGTCTCTTTTTGAGGAAAAGAGACCTCATGAGATCTCTTTTTTAGGTCTCTTTTTACAGTTTTTT
>NW_025869802.1:0-3522 GCF_002878395.1 Capsicum annuum
TCTTATGTCTTTTATATGATTTGTATGAATATGTTAATTTTATATTTAAGTGTTTTTCGTATTAAATAAATAAATTAATTTATTTCTTAATTCAAGCATATTTTCTTTTACAATATTGAAGTGATTTTGTTAACTGAATTACTTGAAGTGAGGTACACACGCGAGGCGCGTAAGATATGACTAGTTTTTATAATAGTGGATAATTGTGTTCTTTTTTTATTAGTAGGTAAATTTTAATTGGGTGATTTTGATAGTTTGTAAAAGTTAGGGCATAAAATCATATTTAAAAAAGTTTTTTCAAAAGTCAAAAAAAAAAAATTAAAAAAAGACATGGCCAAACACAACTCCAACTTTAATTTCAACTCCAACTCTAAAAAATATTAGTTTTAATGGCCAAACGGCTACTAAATGTTTCATTGAGGAATAACATATATAAATAGAGAAAATATTTATGGGATAGAGATTAACATTCTTACATGATTAAAGATAATAAATAAGTATATATCACAACATATAATTTCTTTTAAGAGACATAAAACAAAAACGCAACAAGTAAAATCAGGAAGGAATTTTAGTTTGATTTAACAAGCTGATTAGTAGTGGGTCAATAAACATCATATTGATACTGAGAATGATTTTTAAATGGCATAATACATAAATATTTTATGATTCTAAATTTGACACTAAATTATAACATTGACCTTAAACTTTGATAGTGTCCATATAGGTCCTTTAAGTATACAAAACCTGAACAAATAAACACTTCGATCTTGCAACTTAAATGCATGTACCTCACTTGCGCCTACGTGTATTAGTCATCCTAATAAAAAAGATACATTATTATAACTATGACATTTAACTTTGTAAGTGCACAAGTAGACCCTTTAACTATATAAAAGCTGAACAAAAAAACCCTTCAATTCTAACGTTGATGCTCGTGGTTTTGAGTGTATACACACATTTTGCCATGTAAGATTGGAGTGTTTATTTGTTCAGGCTTTGTATAGTTAAAGAGCCTACTTGTGCACTGTCAAAGTTTAAGGTCAATGTAATAATTTGATGTCAAGTTTAGGGTCATATTTATGTATTATACCTTTTTAAATTGCTAGATAGGTTATAGAGCCGTATTCTTTTGCTACATCACTTAGTACTGACTTACTTGGTTAATTATCTAAATTTTTATTGTTGGAGATTCGATTTTTCACCTCATAATCTCCACTCCACTTTTTATATATACTAGTTTAATTTCACGTGCTTCGCATGTGCAATATTTGATCATTTAAAATTAAATAATTTTGTCTATTGTGGTGATTTTAATGAACTGTAAAAAGTTCAAATCACTTTACAAAGATCCTTCACACTTTAATATAATAATTTTAACCTAAACATATATTTTAATAAACACACACACACACACACACACACACATATATATATTTTACACCAGAAGCTCCAAACAGTTGATGTATCTTTATTTTTGTATTTATCATGTAGTACCTTTATTCCTTGATGCCAGAGGCTAAGAAAGACTCATACATCAAACATATGTCACACCCCTTTTTTACGTACTCCAAAAAGATTTAGGTTTTAGGTTTGAAAGGATTTTATTATTTAAGTGACAAGAAATGAAAATTTGTTTCGAAAAAAGATTATTTACATTTTTTACTTAGAGTCGCCACTTGGCATAATCCAGTGTGCCAAGTCACCATTAGAAAATCCTTTCCAAAACCATTTGACTCTTTAAACTGGTTTGCGAACAGAGATTCCGGCTAAGGAATTCTGTTGACCGAAGGGAAGGTGTTACGCACCCCTCGATCCCGTGGTTTGACCACAGTCGCTTGGCAGAGCGTATCGGCTAAATTGACCTTACAAATTCATAAACCACACAAAGCACGCAAAATAATCAAACAATAAACAAAACAAAAACAATCCAAAAATGTGAAGTCCAGTCCAATTATACAGTCCAAAAATAAATAATGCGGAAATATAAATCTATTCTATCCTAGACTAATCCTATGCTACGCTCTAACGCTTCACCCGATGCCTCGGGCCTTCACTACGAACATCTTCCAAGTACAAGGTACTTCGGGGCATTCCCCGGGTACATCAATACAAATCCTTCAGGGCATTCCCCGGCCAAATGAGTACAATTTAAACTTTTCGTGCACTAAAGTAGAAAGTACCATTCATGCATATATTCGAACACTCCAACAAATCATTATTTCTAAATTTGACTACCCGGCCTACATTTGCCAATCCAAGTTCAACATATCCCAATTCTATCGTGTTTAACATTATCCATGCATCAAAATTAACCGACATTTTTTAGCAATTTTTAATTCCCACCCCCAATTCCATTTTTAACACAAAATTTCTACAATCACGATTACTATAAACTCAATATCCATCATTCACATCACACACAATCGTAACCAACGAAATCAACAACCAATCAGTACAAATAGTTATTCATCACCAACGAAGATGAAACCACACACGAACATCCAAATCAAAATATGAAACATCCCAAATAATAAAATAGATAAGAGAAAGTGTAGAGTTGGACCTCGATTGAAGCTTTTATTGTGCCAAAATATGTGATCAAAAGACAAAGTTGGATCCAAAACTTTCAATTTGAACCTTGATAACCAACTACTCCAAACTCGATATTGAATTCAACCGGACAGATTGAAAAACAACGAAAAAGCCTCACAATGAATGAACCACAAAACCGAATAGAAATAAAAAACAACCCAAGATCTCAAATTCGAAATCCTAAACCATCGATTTCCAACTAACCTTGCACGAAGCAAACCAACTCGATATCGAGGAATAGCAAACTCGGATGGATTTAAAACCCGGTGCCTGCTGCCGTCGCCGGAGAGAGGTCGGGTTTGGTCGGCGGCTAGAGGAGCAGCTCGTGTTGGCCTTTTGAGGCGGCACCGTCTCTGGCTGGTCGGCGTTTGAGCGGAGGAAGAGGAGGACGAGAGCAGGAGCGGCGACAGCATCGGCGCTGTTGTCGTCGATGGGGGCGGCGGCGCCGCTGTTTTTGTTTTTTTTAGTTTTGAAGAGAGAGAGATAGTAGAGAGAGGGAGAGAGGTGGCTGGTTGTTGAGTTCACCGGACTCCGGCATCATTGGCTACTACTGTTACACATTTTCTGGCGAAGTTTTTTCCGGTGATGAATGTGTATATGACATTTTTGTAGGGTTGAAGATGAGTGAGGCCTATGTATTCTTTTTTTGTTGTGTATATGGGTGATTGTATATATGTTGGTGGGTATTGGGGTAGGGTAGGTGGGGTGGGGTATAGGACATGGGGTAGTGGTGTGTTGTCCAAAATTGATAGGAGGAGTGGTTAATTTTGTTACAAAAGAATAATTGGGGATTAGGTTTGTTAGTGGGTTTGTTATTTTTGTATATATAATCATACGGGTGAGGGCACGTGGTAAGACAGGGATGAAAATGTGTAACTTGGATCTTCGGGAGGGACAAAATTAGGTGTCTACATCATGCCCCCTTTG
>NW_025869803.1:0-3294 GCF_002878395.1 Capsicum annuum
AATTATCCAACCCTTTGTAAAATAAATCCAAAATACTGAAGAAAATTATGTACCTTAGTCCAAAATAATGGACAAAGGTACTCCATGAAACTTGAAAATCTCTTGAATAAAAAACTTAGCATAATCCTCACTAGACTATTAACTACTCATAGGTAAGAAGTGAGCACACTTAGTCATCCTATCCTCAATGACCCAAATAAAAAAAACTAGTTTTACGACATAGGTACACTGTAATAAAATCAATAATAATCATCACCAACTTCCACATGAGAAACTCTATCTCTTGAGACATACCACCAGGCATCGAGTGGTCAACCTTGTCTTATTGACAAACCATACACTTAGCAACAAAATTTGCCATACCTTTTTTTATATTGTTCCTCCAACAGATCTCCTTCAATTCATGGTACATCATAGCTCATACTAAATGAAATGTATATCTAAACTCGTAAGAATTTTTCAAAATCCTTTCCTACAACCCATCAACATCAGGACCACATAACCTATCATTATATCTTAGAATACCATATTCCCAATCTCGATTTTCATAACCTTTTGGAGACTAACATCACTCTTAATCTGCATAAGTTTGGAAATAAAATCCTATTTCCTTTTTACCTCAACACTAAGAGACGATTTTACCACTACCTAAATAACCACTCCCCCATCCTCAAAGTCCAAAAGACAAACACAAAAAATATCTAGCCTGTGAAGGTCTTTTACCTATCCATTATTCTTCTCATCCATGAAAGATAAGCTCCCAATATTCATCCTACTAAGATCATCAATAAAACTATTAGATTTACATAGATAGTAGTGTAAATTCATAACATAATCCTTGAGTAACTCAAGTCATTGCCTTTGCAAGAGATTCAAATCCTTCTTCGTGAAAACATATTGCAAATTCTTATGATCTAAATAGATATCCAAATGCAACCCATACAAATAATGGCTTCAAATCGTTAAAGTAAAAAAAATAGACTCCAACGCTAATTCATGAGTCAAATAAATCCTCTCATGAATCTTAAGTTTCCTTGATGACTTAGCCACAACCTTATAATGTTGCATCAAGATGCAACCCATTCCCATAAAGGACGCATCATAATATACTAGAAACGGATCGGTTCCATTTGGTAGGGTCAAAATTGGATGAAAAATCAACTTATTCTACAACATCTCAAAACTACAGACCACAAAAACGTAACCTTCTTCTGAGTTAGCTTAGTCAATGGAGTATGAATGGAAGAGAAACTCTCTGAAAACCTTCTATAATACCCAACCAAGCCCAAAGAGCTCCTAATTTAAGTTAGAGTCATAGGTATAGGCCACTTCTTAACTACTTCAACCTTCTATGGACCCACCTTGATCTCCTTACTAGAAATACAATGCCTAAAAAAAGTAACAACATTCTGCCAAAACTATAACATTCCAGCTTTTAGTCACCAAAAATTGCATGTGTGGTTATCTTAATGCCCAATTAAAAATTAATGTAATAATTCATTCTTACTCATTATGTGTTGTACGGTGCCAATCGTAGATTAACCAGTGGGTAGTGACCAAGTTTCTATTTGGATCACGACTACAACCCTACCAGTAGTAAAGTGAGGTAACAAGTCATAGGGTGTGAGTTGTGACTAAACTAGTAGAGGTTTTTCTGTGTAATGCTCAGAATATGAGTCATGGTAACGACTTATGACCGGTTAACAAGAGTCATTACGAGACTCGTAGTCGAGTTGGGTATGGTAGATTTTGATGTAATCTTAGGCATGATTGGTATCATTCTTGTTATGTAAATTTGGATTGCCGAACCTGTAGTGTAATCTTTAGGTTCCCTAGTAAGCCAAAAATAGAATGGGAAGGTTGTTCCTTAGCATCTAGGGTAAGTTTATTTCTTATCTTGGAGCCTAAAGGTTAACTTGTAAATGTTGTCTTTATCACTTGGTCTAAGGTAAAGATTCTAATTCAGAAGGTCCTCCTTTGTCTTCTTTCCCTGTGGTTAATGAGATTCTAGAGGACTTTTCGGATGATCTTCTAGGTGTTTCTCCTAATCGAATGGTAGAGTTTGGTATTAATTTCTTCTAGACACTTGTCCAATTTCTATTACTCTGTATAGAATGGCTTTTGCTAATTTAAGGGAACTCAAGGAGAAAATTAACAATTTTCTAGATAAAGGATTGATTCATCCTAGAATTTCTCCTTGGGGTGCACTGGTGTTGTTCGTGCATAAGAAGGATGGTTCTTTTTGTATTTGCATCAACTACAGGAAGTTGAATAAGGTAATGGTCAAGAACAAATATCCTTTTCCTCAGATAGATGATATATTTGATCAGTTACAAGGTCAAAAGTTCTTCTCTAAGATGGATTTTTGGTCTGGGTACCATATGTTAAAGATTAGGGAGGTGGATATCCCTTAGATGGCTTATCGCACTAGGTATAGGCATTATGAGTTTTTGGTGATGTCATTTTGATTAACAAATGCCTCAGCATCATTTATGGACCTGATGAACAAGATATTTCTACAGTATTTGTATCTCTTCATCATTGTGTTTATTAATGATATTCTGTTGTATTTGAAGAGTAAGGTGGATTATGGTAATCACCTTTATGTGTTCTTGTAGACCTTAAGGGAACAAAAATTGTTTGCAAAGTTCTCAAAGTAAGAGTTTTGGTTAAATGCTATGACTTTCATGGGTCACATGTGATGTGATCATGGTGGATCTATAGAAGGTGTCTTTGGTGAAGAATTGTCCAAGACCTACGACACCATTTGATATTTGGAGCTTCTTAGGGTTATCGGGGTATTATAGGCTATATATACAGAGCTTATCATTTATAGTTGGTCCTTTGATTTGACTCAAAAAATTGTTAAGTCTTCTTAGTAGGATATGTGTGAAGGTAGTTTTGAGAAGTTGAAGGATAAGTTGACTTCGACTCTACTTCTGACTTTGCCGAAAGGCAATGATAGGTTCGTGGTTTTTTATGATGAATCTCAGGTTGGTCTTTGTTGTGTATTGATACAACATGGAAAGGTGATAGCCTATGCGTCTAGGCAGTTGAAGGTGCATGAAAAGTACTATCCTACTTATGATTTGGAGATGTTGGTCATTGTGTTTGCTTTAAATATATCATGTCATTAGTTATATGGGTCCTATGTGGATATCTTTTCTGATCACAAGACTTTGTAGTATGTTTTTTCACAGAAAGAGCTTAATCTCAGGCAGGAGATATAGCTTAAGTTTCTCAATTGCATAATTCAAAACCACATTAATGCATAAAAATAATATTTAAAACCAT
>NW_025869804.1:0-4724 GCF_002878395.1 Capsicum annuum
ATAATCAAATTATGTTGAAATTGTAATGACAATACAATACTCAATTTTCGTCCATGAAGCCTCTACTGAAAACTTACTATCTAGGCCGCGACAGGTCCCCAGATAGACCATAAACTGAAAGAAGTCAACGTATAAATAAATGCCTTTCGAATGATGGATGACTCACAAACTCGGTCGTATCCAAATGTTCTACTAATGTGATGGACCTTGGGATTGTGCCTCAGAGCCTACATTATGAGATAATGTAGCCTCCATGAAGGACGGTCAATACCTAGAATGTATTGGTATGTAGGACTAACCAAAAATAACATGTATTCCATATAAAATAGTCGAGAGCATTAATAAAATAATTTAACATAATAGATATCAAAACACATGGGCATAATCATTGAGCTTCAAAATAAGTCATGACTCAACTCTTTGTATTACTTCTGAGCTAGATGGTACACCCTCCAAGTCTAGTACCCATGGGCTTTATAGGTCTTCCATTAACTTATCGGCCAGTCTCCCAAGTCCAAGTTGGCTGCAAGGATTAGGGTCCTACATGCTAGTCTAGTATACCAATGCTCAGAGGCAAGTATACATTCTCCATTCCCGTGTCCGGAATGCCAATCATATTTTTCGAGTCAGCAAAACACGATTTCCAGCAGTGAGCTATCTAAACTCATTCCTTCTTCGAGTAACCATCTAACTCCCTTATAGCCTATTTTAGCATTTTAAAACCTGCATCTTTTTGAAAATATGATCTAAAGTCTTAAAAGTTTGTAGTCTAGTCTGGTCAGATTCTGTTATGGCATTTGTCTGAGTTGGAATCGTCATACCAAGTCATGCAAGTCATATAATCCATGTCATGTCATGTCTTAGTCCTTTCATTCAAAATATGTTATTTGAACGCCAAAAAATTTAAATGCTTCCAAGAGAGTTATTATTTCAAAACATATGAAACTCATGAAAAATACTCATTTTTCAATACTTGGAAATAGTGTGCTGATCTCTTTCATCAATCACGTGCAATTTATATTTTAGGTAAAATACCGTCTCATAGGATCACTAAGCAAGTAAAATCCACACTTGGTAATGAAACATTTAAACTCAAGCTTTTTATCGTTCATATACCAACCACAATACATTAAGACAATGGATTTCATAACAAGAGAGAGAATTTCATAAATCGTGCTGTCATACAGATTCTCAAAACTCATAACATTATACACATGAATATAAATCAAGTTCGGTAAAAACTCAATAGTTTAAACAAGATTTGATAATAAAATGGGGTCCCCAATGCATGCTCTTCAACAATTTCAAAACCCAATGCGTATACATAATTACATATTCTATAAGCTTCCAAAAGGATAAAATCATGTCCATGAGATTTAGGATATCCCACATACATTTTTGAAGGAAAAAATTTGAGATATCTTTAATATAAGCCTTCGTAGCCTGAGTATTTGAAAGAAACCCTAAAATTTTCTTTCTTGAGAGTAGAAAGGAGAATTAACGATGAGAAACAGACATATAATGAGCAATTGCCGTTTAAAGAATGTTTTTAAGTCGTGGAGTAGGGGTAAGGTTTGGTGTGAGGAAGAGATCAAAATACCCCGAAAGAAGCCAAAAAATTTGCAGAAATTCTTCAGTAGATGAAAAGGTTGATGGCCCATCAGTTTAGTGACGGCTCGTCACCTTAGTCATCACTTTTAGGTTGGGATTTACCATTTACTATCCTAGGATGATGAATAAATCTGATGGCTCATCACTTGGTTGATGGCTCGTCTTCTTAGTTTATGGCTCGTCAGCTTAGTCATCACCTAAGTGATGACTTGTTAGCTTAGTCATCACCTAGTTGACAGACAGACACATCGAAGTTAAATGAGCATAACTTTCTACTCCGATATCGGATTAAAGTTAAATCAGATGCATTGGAAAGAATACTAGAAGGTATTTTGTTTGATATATATTAGGACACCTAAATCATCGTATTCTAGTAGTAATGTTTGTTGGAAGTTGACCCAAATTGAAACACTCACTAAAACATAATTGGTAGAAAAGTTCTCAATTCGTCTTTGTGTTTAGGGATTTTGGTGGTCTCAATTAATACTCAAAGGTATTTCAATACTATAGAATTAATAATTATACTTATATTATCATACAATCATTGGGTTCGGATCTATACACGTAGGAACACCTATTTGAATTCTAGCCCAAAAATATGGGGTGTTACATTATTTCCCCCTTGGAATCATTCGTCCTCGAGTGATGGGTAGGAACTTGATGCTATAAATGTATGGAAAGAAGGATGTTACCTCACATTAGGAATTTTTATTTTCCTTAACAAAGCATACATAGGCATTCAAGAAGAGCTTCATGATCTCACTAAGTAAATCATGTAAGCACAAATCATGAGATAACGGGACCAGACATTGACATGATCTTGGCATGTGTTCTATGGCACATGAACATAACATTGTAAGGAATGAATTTTCCTTAGAATCCTCGGCCTAATTAATATTGGTACAATACATGAACTGAGATTTTTGCGGGACATAAAAATAGAATAGAAATATTCTCTACCTAAATTGATATGTCTAATAGCCTTTAGATTTGCGACGCTTCTCAACTATGTTTTCATCTATGAAAACCACATTTCAACATTTCAATCTTATAATTCCCGCGCTAGATACATACCTAAAAATGTTGAGTCTAACTGTATAGTACTCCTATCTTGAAGCCTAACCCGGAGTAAAAAGGTGCTACCTTAAGCTATGGGAACCTATACTCTTCATCCCTTTAAAAATATTACTTCACCTTATCACTATATTCAAATCACTTTCAGGTCTTAAATCAAAGAGTGTTAACCACGTAGCACAGTGGTTTGTGTATCTATCAATCACAACATTCAAGCATATCTCTACTATACCCATTTTGTAGGCCTCCCCACTAAAACCAGTAACTTCAATCACTCTCACAAATATTTTCAGCACATATCCCCTTCCTAACTATTTCACGTAACAACAGTTCATCTCACTCTTCCCTCTTCACCTGTAACCTTAACTCGAGTTGCCACACACAAAATTTTAACCTAAAAAAACATCCACTCCTATATCTAAAACATTAGTTCACTACTACTATCACTATCATTCCAATATAAGGAAGGCCATTGAGGGACTAGAGTACAAGCATCGGGGGTGGGAGTGAGATACGGTGAAATAGGCACGAAATACCTCATAGAAACCAGCTAGATCATACATAGAAGGTTGGATGGGAATAAACATAATGTAGCATGAGTTCATCAGACCGGAAAAAATGAGAGACATGAGTGCATACATCATGAGCTTAATAAAATAAAGCCGGAATTCATTTATTTAAGAGTTAAGAATGGCCATAAGTTTGATAAACCTTATCGTTGTGGGAAAGAACCAACATAAAATGAATTAGTACATATAGAAAGCATGGTTTCTTAGAACTAAGCATGGTATAAGATTTGGATTTATAGATCACGAGTAATTATAACATGAAACTTGAGTACCAGAGAGCTTGCATTGTTGAGGAACATTATTGCTTCTAGTTTGGAGGTCCGAAAATGGATGTAAGTTGAGTAGAGAACTCAAACCTTAGGCATAGCCATAACTTGAATGCATATGGCACTGATAGATGTCCTTTTAAATTGAAGTGGAACGAGTTTGCTTGATTAGGAATAGATTTTTCATGACTTTTCCCTGAAAATTACCACCAAGAGAAACTTTGGAAGCTACCTTAATTCATCATCTCCTCCTTATTTCAAAGTTCCATCATAGACTTGAGGACATATCCTCTCATTAAATCTACGAGCACAACACTCAACACGATGGGGTTATCACTATACACATGAACACCAAACTTCCCTAATAGCTATAATATGAAGACACTACCCTTCAGGGATACTAATCTTAACTTTTGCAAGGTTCTATAGGCGTGAACCTATAACTCACTCTCTCATAAGCACACACATTCACCCTTCTTAATGTATAACAATCAATTCTTCACTACCTAGCATACTAGCATTACACCTCTAATTGTATATCCTCAGAACTTAACAAAGTTTTTAAGACTAGACCAAGAGCTCACACTATCTATCGATATTTCCCTAAATTTAGTTCTAAATAACACCATATAACAACTCTCTAGCCTTTAACATATTAAGAATTTCAAGAACATGAACTAGGCACACATGACACTTATACACTTAGGACCTCATCCGACAACAAACTACCTGTGGTTCAACTTATTCTTATAAACCCAACTCTCTTATCCACCTAGTGACTCAGCCATAATTCGTTGTTTTTACCCTAATCATCATGTATACATGTCACAATTTTTTTTTCACTCAAGTTTTCCATAAGTTTCCAACCTAGGCTATGACACACGTCAAATCAAGCCTACTAACTTACTCTCACAATTCTCGTATCACTATCCTTGAGTTAACATTCTGAGCACTTCAATCCACATCTAAAGTTCAAACCTAGTATCTAACACCAATCATGTACAACTGATGAAACATCCCGCATAATATACTTATCCACCGAATAGAGAAATTAACCTAAGTTCCTTACTTCTTGTAAATATGACATACACACACATTTTTCTCCAGAATGCTAGTACTACAGCTTAATATTTATTACACGCCTTCTCACAAATTGTACTAGTTTACAACCACTAGAAAAAAAATCAAGGGTGGGGGGGGGGGG
>NW_025869805.1:0-3137 GCF_002878395.1 Capsicum annuum
GGACGATGTTACATTCCTAAGGAATTGACCAACAAGAAAGATTCACATAAAAGGCCAATCACTGAAGGAGAGGCTGAGGAATTTTGAAGGCGTATGCAACCAAAGGATTACTCAATTGTCAAATACTTGGAGAAAACGCCAGCCCAAATCTCTATCTTGGCACTATTATTGAGCTCGCAACACCACCGAAAGGCTCTATTGAAGGTCTTGAAGGAAGTGTATGTTCCTACAGGAACGAGCATTGAGAATTTGGCTGCAATGATAGGAAACGTTGTGGGAAACCATCGCATATCATTCAGTGACGAAGAGTTGCCATTTGAAGGAGCAATGCACAACATAGCCACGCATGTCACCGTTATTTATCGAGATTATGCAGTTAATCAGATATTAATAGACAACGGATCTAGTGTGAATATTTATCCCCTCTCCACGCTGGTCCAAATGGGCTATGATCTGGGGAAAATTTATCAAAGCCACGTAAATGTGAGAGCATTTGATGGAGGGCAGAGAGATACCATAGGAGAGATTGATTTGCACATCCAAATGGGGTCTGCTGAGTTTAAGACTATGTTTCATGTTATGGATATCCATCCTAGCTACAACCTGCTTTTGGGAAGACCATGGATACATGGGGCAAAGGCAATTTCATCACCCCTTCATCAATTATTGAAGTTTATTTGGAAAGATCATGAAGTAGTCATCCAAGGAGAAGGAAGTCGAGCGGACCGTCCCAATGGTTATGTGCCGGTGGTTGAAGAGGTTCCAAAAGGTAGCAGTTTCTATACAGTGGAAATTGTAAACGCTGTAGAAAGAGATTCGACACCCAAAATATCAATGCCTTATGTCTACAAAATAATTGCAACTGTGATGTTAAGAAATGGGTTCGAACCTGGTCGAGGCTTGGGCAAGAATTTACAAGAAATTATCGAGCCTATTGTGATCCCAGAGAGAAACTCTAAGCACGGGTTAGGGTATCATCCTACCAGAAAAGATAGGGTTGAGGATGAGCCAGAAAAGAGTCTGTTTAGGCCCTTGCCACTCCTGTTCCAGTCATTTTCCGTACGAGAGATGTCAAATGATGATGGTCTTGGGGACGGGATAGGAGATTTGTTTGAAGGATGCAATGCTGTACTTGAAGATCTCCCAGAGTCCTGCGGGGTGAAGCAGATTGTACCAGGGGAGGATTTGCAAAATTGGACCTTCACTCTACTCATAACCCATCGCCCGTCATGGTAGATGAAAGGACAATTACTAATAGTTTTGAAATCAGTGATGATCCAGAAGAGGCCCCGCGATCCACCTTTTATATCTCAAAACTTTATTTTCGTATCTTACTGCTTTCAAAAAAGGCGGGGGCTTGTATTTGAGAAAGTCACAAGCCATGGTGTTGTAATTATTTCTCAAATTTCAATGAAAAGACCTTCATTTATTTGAAAAACTATATTAGTTCTAAAATGCTCCTAGTCATATGTTTTGTTATTTTTTTATCATCTAACTTAGTTTGTTTGTCCATTACAGTAACAGTAACTTAAAACCTACCAATGTTATGTCATGTCAAAGCCTGAACGAACAAAATAAAGGGGACGATGATGGTTCGAAGGACGATGACAAGGAACGGTTAGTTGAAGATATGGAGGAATTTGAGAATCGCGAAAAACCCAATCTGAAAGAAACTAAAATAGTCAACTTGGGAGATCACGATGAAATCAAAGAGACCAGTATTAGTGTCCACCTTGCGACGCCATAAAGGGAAGAGCTCATCCACCTATTGTGAGAGTATATCGACGTGTTTGCTTGGTCCTATAATGATATGCCAGGGTTGAGCACCAGCATTGTGTCACATAAATTGCCGATAAATTCTGAGTTTGATCCAGTCAAGCAAAACATGAGAAAATTCAAGCCAGATTTAAGTTTAAAGATCAAGGAAGAAGTGGCAAAACAAATCCAATCTAAGGTGGTCGAGGTCACAAAATATCCGACATGGTTGGCCAACATTGTCCCTGTGCCAAAGAAGGATGACAAGATTCGAATTTGTGTTGACTATAGAGACTTAAACAGAGTCAGTCCTAAAGATAATTTTCCATTGCCCAACATCCACATTCTCATCGATAACTGTGCGAAACATGAAATGCAATCATTCGTTGATTGTTTCGCCGGCTATCATCAGATGCTGATGGATGAGGAAGATGCAGAAAAAATGACTTTAATTATGCCCTGGGATGTTTATCATTACAGGTTAATGTCGTTTGGTCTCAAGAATGCAGGTGCGACATATATGAGGGCCATGACGATGATTTTCCATGATATGATCTATAAGAAGATTGAGGTGTACGTGGATGATGTAATTATCAAATCCCGCGAGAGTTCGGATCATCTAACTCATCTAGAGAAATTCTTTAACAGATTAAGAAGGTACAGTTTGAAGTTAAATCCTGCTAAGTGTGCTTTTGGTGTGCCATCAGGGAAGTTGCTGGGGTTCATAGTCAGCAAAAGGGGGATCGAGCTAGACCCATCCAAAATCAAGACAATTCAAGACTTACCATCGCCGAGGACCAAGAAAGAAGTTATGAGTTTCCTGGGTCATCTGAATTACATTAGTAGATTCATCGCTCAATCAACAGTCATATGCGAGCCAATTCTCAAGATGTTGAAGAAAAATGCACTGAATGAGTGGACAGAAGAATGTCAGAGAGCTTTTGATAGCATCAAGGAATACTTGTCTGTACCACCGATTTTGGTCCCACCGAGAGAAGGAACTCCATTATTGCTTTACATGTAAGTCTCAAAAAATGCTTTCGGATGCGTCCTCGGACAACATGATGAGACCAGAAGGAAAGAGAAAGCCATTTACTACTTGAGTAAAAAGTTCACACCATATGAAGCCCGTTACACTCTTATAGAAAGGACATGTTGTGCTTTGACTTGGACGGCACAAAAGTTGAGGCATTATCTGTCGTCCTACACAACTTACCTCATCTCAAGAATGGATCCATTGAAGTATATATTCCAGAAGGCCATGCCTACAGGAAAGCTAGCCAAGTGGCAAATGTTGCTGAGTGAGTTTGACATTGTGTATGTAACCCAAAAAGCAATCAAGGGGTAAGCTTTAGCAGATCATTTGGCTGAAAACCCAGTTG
>NW_025869806.1:0-6445 GCF_002878395.1 Capsicum annuum
TTCTTAAGCTTTCAGGCATGAAACATCTTCCTGACCTTGTCAAACCCATTACCTCATCTACATCTTCCACAACTTCTTTCCCGTGATAGGTTATCACAGTCCGCCCATAATTCCAGGGAACCCTTTTCATATCAACTATCAGAGGTTGGGTCATCGATTTTAGTACAATAGGCATTGCCAGTGCTTCTTTCACCGTCAAGATGGGCTGACTTAGAGCTCCCACCACTGTCAACTTAGGTTTATCCTGACTTGAATCAACATGCCTTCTGGCGCCTTGTACTGTGATCAGGGGTTTCTTTGTGCTTTCTTGGGCTTTATCTTCTCTCATTCCTTTCTGGCTCAATGACATTGCTTTCAAAGACTCCACTACATTCACCGATTTCTCCTCAATGGTCTGTATCTTGACAATAGGCTTATAACCCCTCAAAGACTCTTTCCTATCATATATCAATTCTAATATATTAGCTTCATCATGAGTTGGTAGCGGATTCTGGTTAATATTTGGACCCTCCGAGGCCTAGACCAGCATCTGATTTGTGTCAATTAAATCTTGGACAGCTCTTTTTAAATGCCAGCATTTCTCAATATCATGGCCTGGCATGTCAGAATAGTACGCACACCTTAAAGAATAATCGAGATTTCTCGGCGATGGATTTAAAAGCCTTCCTTGAATTGGGCTTAAAACCTTCAACTTTCTCAACCTATCAAACCAACTAGCATACGACTCCCCAAGAGGTGTGAATTGATTTTTGACTGACTTCTCCTTCTTATACTCGGGCCTAGGCTGAAAGGTAGGTCTGGCGGGGTTTCGATAATTTGGTGAAGCAAATGGGTGATTTTATGGAGCTTGCACGCGCCATTACTGGTAAGAAAGGGTTTGGGCATATGGCTGCACACTGTATACTGGGTATGGGGGTAGTGGAATGGAATAAAAAGGATTTTGTGGAGGGTAGTAATGGTGCAGAGGAATATATGGAGCTTGGGTGTAGACCTGGGCTTGGGATTGGGGATAAGGGCGAGGTGGTCTTTTGGGATAGGAATGGGTTCCAGTTACGACAATCGCTACATCCTCTTTCTTCTTTTTACCTCTAAATACGCGAGATCCACCTTGAATCGCTTGTGTGGTGGCTTTTAATGCAGCAAAACTCACTATTCGGCCGGTCTTAATTCCGTCCTCTATCATCTCCCCTATATTAAGGACTTCCATAAAAGTATTTCCCATTACCGGGAGTAAATATTGAAAATAGGTCTCATCCTGTGCTTGAATGAAAACTTCTACCAACTTACTTTCTTTCATTGGAGGCTTTACCCTGGCGGCCTATTCACGCCACCTTATCGCATATTCCCTAAAACCTTTAGTGCTCTTTTTCTTCATGTTGACCAAGGATTTTTTGTTAGGAATCAGGTCGATGTTGTACTAAAAATATTCAACAAATCTAGAAGACAAATCATCCCAGCTGTTCCATTTATCGATGTCTCGATTAATAAACCATTCTGAGGCCAGATCTGAAAGACTCTCACCAAAGAGGGCCATGAGCAATTCTTCGTTTCCTCCTGCGGCCCTCAACTGGTTGCAATAACGTCTTAAGTATGCAACGGGATCACCGTGTCCTACATACTTCTCGAACTTAGGCATCTTAAAACTGGGGGGAAGGTTGATGTCTGGGAACATACAAAGATCTTTATAGGAAACACTCCTATAATCTCCGATTCCTTGCAAATTCCTCATTGTCTGTTCTAAACTTTTCAATTTCTGGGCTATGATATCCTGTTACTCTGCTGCAACAAGTTTCTCCGTATCAAATGGAAAGGCAAGCTGCTGAGTGTACCCATACAGTTCATTCATTTGCAAAGTAGGCTCCGGGGCATAATACTGAGCATCTAAAACCTTCAGTACCGGCTCACTGGCAGACCTGGAAAGCCTCATTGTGGGACGCGTGACATATATGGAAGTTTCATGTGGTGGCAGAGCCACAAATACCGGTGTGATCGGTGGCACTGGCTGAGCAGCGGGTCTTGATTGGAGAGCTGCCAAAGGCACACCAGAACTGCCAGGATAATAATGTCATGAAGTGAATCATGGCGCGTGCTCAGGTGACTCAGTAGGAGCAGAGAATTGTGCCTGAGAGAGCGGTGGGTAGTTAGAGATATTCCCAAGACCTTCCGGGAGCAGAGGAGGAGGCATTCCGCTGGCCCATGCCCGATGTAAATCTATCAATCGTTGCCTGAGCCTTACTACCTCATCATTGTGTTCAGCACTTTCTTCTCTGTGATCCTGATCTGGGTCAATGAGCAAATTTTCAATCTCCCTGCTAGCCATGGCGAGCTTTGCTTTGGATATAGTGAAGTATGGGTGACTAGCCAAAGTGCTGTAAACCTACCACTATTATCTAAAAGAACATGCTCATCAAAGACGACATCCGTTAGGATTAGGGCATACAACAAGCATGGGAATCACATTGGTAAAATTGTCCTAAATTCATGTTCATTTCTACCAGCCTTTGAGGGTAGCAAGGTCATTTTAACATCATCCTGATTTTTGTCTACACTTTCTTTTTACACTTATTATTATTATTATTATTATTTTCGTATCCATCTCTGTTCTTTTCTTTTCTCTCGTTATCTACCTTTATTTTATCATTCTTTATGGCTTTTGTTTTTCTTTAAAAGAGGAAAAATAATGAAAAACAACGAAACAAAATGATTAGATCGAACCCAAAAGTAGGTTGCCTACATATCATGTTGTACATGAATCAGATCTTGCGTAGTTCGGGCCTTACCAAAATAGCTAATCAAACTTTTTTTTTACGAAAACAAAAATAAACAAACAAGGAAAGACGTAACATTATAACATTTTGAAGAAAGAAAACAACAAAGACGTACAAAGTTCGGGACCACTTTAAAACTAAACAACAAATATGAAACGACATTCTGGACCCCTAAGACGACATGGTGAAATTACTAATAAAGACCCTAATACCAAAACAACTTGACTTCGACTTAAAATAGACACCACCCTACGATGACAGACACATAAAAGACTCAAACTGAAATAAGACAGGAAATGGTCTTTCAGACTGGTGCTCTGCGTGATGACCCTGGATGATATGGACCTACCTCTGAAGTTCTCTTTCTCCCATTCAAACTTTGTAGCATATCCTGTAAAGACACCCTGATATCGGGGAAGAAGCTTTCGGCCCGTATTCCTGCTTTATGAGGAGTGCACTTGGAAAGATTATTCTGACACCTTTCTACCGTCTTGAACAAATCTGCTAACTAAACTCTCAGTGTTTCCAATTTTGACCCTACCCTTTCATCCTGATGGTCGTCTACTATGCATTCTTCCTGTACTCTCCCTCTAAGCTGCGCTGGTAAGGGTTGACTGATTCCCCGAGGGATAGATTAAAGCCAGACCCCATATCCCTGAGTGTACCCTGGATTATCTAAACTTTCTGTGAGTGTATCCACACCTAACTTTGTTGCATGCTTCCAAAGCTGCTCATACTTGCTCTTACCTAAGGCTTGGTCCTTGAAGTACTCAATATCCTTCAGAAGATCCACTGCTGGTGGCACGTCCTGTAGCCTTCCCAACTGGCGCATCACCCTAGAAGGATTGTATAGTCTAGAGCAATCGAGCCCTAACATAACTAAAGGGAACTGCGTCTAACAACCCAACAATATTATCTTCGAATGAAGCCACAGATAAGTCCACAAAATGTTATCCCCGGTTCTTGATTCAAGAAATTCAATCCAAGCCTCAACTCCCACGGGTAACGAGAATTTATCCAAACACAACCTGGAGTCCATGGCTTTCACTCGATTGGGAATACAACAATCTAACACATCTGGTCTAACTAAAGAAGGTGCATCCAAATGATCCATCATCCATAACTGCAATATCAGGTTACTACCCTCAAAAAATCTTCTTCCCCCCTTCACTTCAATTAAAGCTTTATATATTTCTGTTAAGATCGTGGGTATGAGAGTGAACCTGCCCTTTTGATTAATGCCCTTGTCATTTTGATCCTTATGAAATAGGGCCATCACCACAGATTGCAAACGGGTATTAATACGTCTTTCTTCTAGTGGAAACACTAAAATACCTAACAAAGCGAGGGTGAAGATTTCAAGATGCTTTTTCTCTCACTTCTCCTTAGTCATATGAAATTCATCCCAAAAGCAATCAAAACCTTCCGAGGGCCCAAATCTAGTGAACAAAAAATCTAGGGAAACCCACGAGTCACTTAAACAACCCAAACGGATACCCTTACTTTTTAAACCATAAGACTGCAAAAAATCTCACACCAGTATGATTTTATGCTCGGATCATATCCTTCACGATATAGGGCAAATGCAACAAACCGGATAATTCTGCCAAAGTAGGAGTCATTTCACATTCCCCAAACCTGAATACCAAACCACTCGGATCCCAAAAGGTCAACAAAGCCTCTATTAAATCTGGACGAGGGGTAACATGCAGAAGTTCCATGAGGTCACCTAATATTTTAACCAGTTCCTTCTGATCAACATAGTTAAATATTTCCCACCATCTGATTAACTTTTTGGGCACTTTGACAACCATCAGAACTCTAGACTTGGTGGATAAATCCATCCTATAATAACACACAAGACATTATCTCAAAAATTCGACAGGAGTAGAAGATTCCCAACCCTTGGGATTTTTTGACGCCAACATATGTCGATGGGACAGACCACATTCATGACTCCAATTTGCCGAACAGAAGTACTGAGCGAAATCAGTCTACTTAGAAAATCACTCTAGATTACGGGACGAGAGACCTAGGATAATACTAAGACCAAGGCCGACACAAAAAATTACCGGACCCACTGAGGGTTGCCTACGTATCCCAACTCGAGGGAAGGGAATCAGGTATGCGTAGTTCAAACAGATTGGACAATTAACGATTTACTAATAAATTGGCCCTAACTTAACAGACACTAAAAAACTTTTGGATTTTCAGCTAGACACTAACAACACCAATTATGAAGAAAAATCTTTTTGGCATTTTTTATTTTTTTTGACAAATAAGTTGGAAAAGGCAAACAAAACTCTCTTTTTTTTCGCTTTTTCGGTATTTTGAGAAGACAAATGCAAAACGTAAAAAAAATCTTTTTGAGTTTTAGGATTGTGAAGAACAAAAGTCATAACGAATTCTAAAATAAACTACGACATTTCTCTTTTTTTTTTCGACTTACTTTTTCTATTATTATTTTTTTTTTTGTATTTTTTTCGTTTTTGCCTACGCACCTTACTCCTAATAATTTTTATTTTTTTTTATTTTTATTTTTTTCAAAAATCAGTCCGTCAAATGACCACGTTACCCTAAAAAATGTAACAGTTAGCACGTAGGGATGCTTTAGAGGTGAGTCTCCTATAAAGGGCCATGTGGGTCTTGCTAGGTCTCCGTATGATGCACATAAGCACGACCTAAAGGCTGACCTACGTTGCGGTTTACTAATAAGGCTGTTCGGGGGAGCGTATGATCGATAGTGGCTACTTTGATATCCACCTACTCCATAACACCGACGGCTCCCCCCCTAAAATAAGGGTGACTCAACTAGAGGTTGTGTACAACATGTGTACTACGGACTTGTTGCAGAAAGAAGGCCGGGGGGTGGACACATGATGACAGATATAAAGCGGTAACACATAGGATAAATACTATAAACAAAGAGCACAAAAACGCACAAAAGTGAAAACAATAACACAAACAAAATCACAAACAATGCTTATACACTCGCAATGCCAAACAAAGCCGATACGACTCCAAAAATAGCTCGAATTCTAAAAACTTGTGATAGGTCCCAGCAGAGTCGCCAGAAGCTGTCACACTCTTTTTGTACGAACTCCAAAAATGTATATTTTAAAGTTCGAAAGGGCCTTATTATTTAAGTGACAAGAAATGAAAATTTGTTTCGGAAAAGGATTATTTGCATTTTTTTATTCAGAGTCGCCACTTGGCATAATCCGGTGTGCCAAGTCATCTTTGGAAAATCCTTTTTGAAACTATTTGACTCTTAAACTGGTTTGCGAATAGAAATTTCAGCTAAGGAATTCTGTTGACCGAGGGGAAGGTGTTAGGCACCCCTCAATCCCGTGGTTCAACCACGGTCGCTTGGGTAGAGTGTATCAACTATTTTGGCATTACAAAATGTACAAACCATACCAAAAGCATGCATAATAATCAAACAATAACAAAAACAAAACAAAAATGTAAAGTCCAGTCCAATTATTACAACCCGAAATAAAAATACTGAAATAACCTACACTAGTTCTAAACCATGCTTTACCCGATGCCTCGGGCCTTGATCATGAGCATCCTTAGCTTACAAAATTCTTTGGGGCATTCCCCGGTGAGTAAATACAAATTACCTCGGGGCATTCCCCGGTTAAATAAATACACTTTCTAAATACGATAAAATA
>NW_025869807.1:0-2683 GCF_002878395.1 Capsicum annuum
ATTACTATAAATGGGATTATCATTTATAATCATGTTTACAACTTTGGTAGAATCATAGTTGATTTGTATAGGGTGGAGTCCAAATGAAACTACTAGCTTGAGTCCTTACAGGATGGCTAGGAATTTAGTTTGGATGGGGGAGGTATTTTGATGGGTCTTGATGTACCCAAGGGTCTGTTCCCCTTGGTGGTTTCTGAAGACCCCCTATCCCTCTTTATTTAATGTGCTGGTTTATGATTCCATCAGTGTTCAACTTGTAGGTTCCAAGTGGAGGGAGGGGGTTTCCCAGGTGGTGAAGCTGGGGGTAGAGGTGTGATTCCGTTTGTGTTCAACTTATAGGTTCCCAGTGGAGGGAAGGTTGTTTCCATTTTAGGTTTAGGATGGTGGTGAAGCTGGGGGTGGAGGTATGATTGTGATTGTAAGTCTTGAAGTGGAATTCAGTAGCCAAGTGGATAGCTGTGTGGTGGTCAATTAGGAGTTTCTTGATATTGAAGAAGTTATTATTCCTGTTAAGCCAAATACTACAAAGAGCTTATCCTCAATTTTTCCTTAAGGTGGGTCAACTAGCCCATTTTTAAATCCCCAAAATACATTCTAAGTCAATTTCTACCGCCGCCTAAGCTATGCTATCTAAATCAACTCTTAGATGTATATTAAGCCACCATAAGTCCTAAGTAGATATTCTACTCAAGCACTTACTAAGTCTAATGAAACTAAGTCAACCTTCTCTAGTATAAGAAACTAAGGCCAATTTACTCGAAGTATGAAAAACTCGAGTATTTCACCTAAGGTTGAATATTTTAAGGCATTCTCATACTAAACATGAGTGATGAAGTCTATTTCACCTAAGATAGAGGGGAGCAAGTCAAGCTTTCCACTTGTAAGATTCATATAGCCTAATTAGTCCAACTAACCCAAGTCTAGCATCTCATCAATCCAATACTTAAAACCCTACCCAATCAAGAAAAATATCGCAATTATACTATAACATAGCTCAATCTAACAAGGAATAAGCCTAGCCTACCTCAAATCCAATGTCCCAACATAACCATCTATTGAAGGGAATATCTTTGATGTAGGTCCAAGTGGTGAGCTATTTAGCAGTGTTGAGGAGATTGGAGTCAAAAGAGTGGATAAAGATGCTTTGGTTAGCTAAGGCTGCAAAAAGTGGAGGCATTTATGCAGTGGGAGAAGAGATAGTTGATGTCTTCCTCTTAGGTGTAACAAAGGGGGCATTTGGCCGTTAGTAGTTACCCTTATGTGAAGTAGATATAACCTAGTTCGGCGTCCATTGTGATGAAGCAGCTAAATGAAAGTTTGATTTTGTTGGGGATTTTTAGTCTCAAAATCCAGTGAAAGTTTGGACTAGTAGTGGTTGGGGTAGGTTTATGGGATTCAATCACTACTTGATAGGTTGTTCTCATGGAGAAGCGCAATAGCTGGTTCTTTACCAGTACAACTTATCATTAAGAGTACAATTATGGGGGATGAAGAAGCTTTGGATGGTGTGGGAGAGGTCAGGAGGGAAAGCGGGGGAAAGGCTCTGCAGGTTCCATTTTCCTTAGAGTAGATGTTATCTACCTTTAACTGATTTTCCCCTTTGTTTAGAGGACCCTGAATGTAGCTTTTGATGGGGTCATGGTTGGGGATCCACTTGTCATTGAAAAATTTGATTTCATTCCCTTTATGAATGGTTCATCTGATATTGTCATTACATACACTCCAGTCCTCGACAAGTTTAAATGACTTTCTATGATATTTAGGCAAGATTGAGTTACTTTTTAGCTATAAAAATAGTTTAGTGAATTTTGGGATACTTTTAATTATAGCACTAAAATGAACATTCAGTGACTATTAAGGATATCAACTGTTTAAGGGTGCGATTATTTCGTAACACCCCGTATATTCGTACTAGAATTCTAACCGTTGTTCCTACACGTGTAAGCTCTAATACAAATGATTTCCATAAGGATATGAGTTTCATGATCATTATACTAGTGTGTGAATAGCTCTCAAGGTGAAAAATGTTCATAGGAAGTACTTAGAGCAAAAGTTGAGCTAAGAGCCTTTGATTTGGCTAAATCTTTCTATTCGATTCTGCAAGGGTCAATTTTGAATGTGTATAACTTTTTGTGTACATGAAATTTTTCAGCTCAAGACCCACCAAATTGTAAATAATTGAATTAGCTTTTCAACGATATCAATTTTTCCTTAATCCAATACCCGAACAAAAAGTTATGCCATTTTTCATGTAAAGCAGTAAGGGGTCGAGATAACCCCGCGACACGAGGTATGCTTGACCCAAATAGGGGTCGCATCATGAGGGCTACTTAACCCAACTAGGGGTCGTGATGCGGGGGTTATTCCCGCACAGTTTTATCTTCTTAAGGGTCATGGGGCACTTTGGTCCTTTCCCCTCGACCCCAATGCGTCCAAACACGAATTATAACGCCCAAAAGGGGAATTATTTGCCCATCTTCTTCAAATAAACTCAAGTAAAAACCCTCTCCTTTCCCAAGTACAATGATTCAAGCTTTTACTCTCAAGAACATAAGAATTCAAGCATCAACTTCAAGATTCCCTCCAAGAAATGTTAGAGTTCAATAATTCTTCAAGAGATATCAAGAATAAAGTTTCTTTCACAAGTCCATTATTCAAGTTCCAAGATTCAAGCTTTCTTCAT
>NW_025869808.1:0-1115 GCF_002878395.1 Capsicum annuum
GCATGTTCATGAGTAAGTTTAGTCATGAATTCACGCATCAGATATGCGTGATCAGCTCATCAGTACTTTCAGTCATGCATTCACGTATCATGTTAGTCATATAATCATGCATCAGATATGCATGGATTCAACCTTTCAGTTGTGCATCAGATATGCATTCTCATTTTGAGAAAACTTACTTTACTAGAATCCTCAGTCTTATATTCATGAATCAGCTTCCCATGCATAAGATATGCATATTCAGTATGTTGTGCTCAGCTTTCAGTCATGCCAGTCATGAACCCATGTTTCAGTAGTGAATATCTTGTATGTACTTCATCTTATCATCTCTCCCGCTTCAGTTAATTTTCATTCGAGGATGAATGTTCCTAAGGGGGAGATATTGTAATACATCATATGTTTCTAAGCAAGGATATAAACCATTTTTCCTACGTATGAAACCTCCTATATTGTAATTAGAATTTTAGTGCATGACTTACAATGAGTATCCTAGATATAAGATAGCTTATGACACATTAAGCATGTTCATATGAGTCACTTAAGGTAATACAAGCTAAGAGTTTTTGAATCCATCAAATTTTAGTGTTTGATTTTACAAGGGTCATCTTTGAATAAGTATAACTCGATTTTAATGTGGTATTTCTGCATATTTATACTCACAAAATTGTAGATAATTGAATTAGCTTTCCAACGATACTAATTTCGCCTTAATCCAATACCTGAGCAAAAAGTTATGCCCATTTTTGTGAGAGATAGTAATGATAGGCGATTGGTTAGGCGCCGCCCAACCAAACTTAGGCGATTGGTTAGGCACCGCCTAAGTCAGTTCCAATGCCAAAAATACTCCGTTTTGAGTTATTTTGAGGGCAATTAAGTCTTTTAACACTACTTACACGTCCCTAGACTTAAACCTACAAAATATATAGCTTCTAAACACATTACAACCCTATTAACATCTCAAAGCTCATCATCCAAGAGCACCATAGGAGAAAAACAACTAGGGTTGCATAATTAAGCTTGAAGATCCAATTTCAAGGAAATTCCTCCATCAATCATCAAGAACCTCCCTTCCAAGGTATGCGTAGTGTTCATCTATGGATTCAATTCGTTCATAG
>NW_025869809.1:0-2443 GCF_002878395.1 Capsicum annuum
TATATGGAGCAATTAAAACCAAATCACCACTTGGTTTTAATTACTAGCTGTAACTTTTCTGTTGCTACTCCATTTTCAATTAATGTCTTCACAGAACCCATGTGGCCCCTTATAACGTTATGATATTGTGCGGGCTTCAATTAATCTTCCCAAAATGTTTAATAGTCTTTCATTTTCCTTTTTTATTTTGGTTTCCGGTGGCCACATATATTGGGTCGGAGCTAGACTTTATCCGAATTTATTAGGCTATTGAGAGATAAAGAGGTTCCTAACAAAGACCATTCCACCACAACCTTTGTTGATAGTCTTTCATTTACTTTATCTTTCCAGGGTTGTTAAATGAGACCAAAAAAATGTGATAGTATGATTATGAATCTTTTATCTTTATTAACTAAAGATTTTGAATTTGAGTTCTTATTATGAGAAAATTTTTATTAAGAAGTAAATCCCTTTTTAAATAGATTTTACATGGCACAAATTCAAAATAATCGAGATATTGATGTAGACATCTAAAATTTATGGACTCTTCAATAAGAATTTAAATTCAGACTACTTTATCCTAAATCTCGCTTATTTAAAGGGTAACATGTTCCCTGAAACAAGCATCTTAAATATCCCATAAGCTGATGGGTATTCATAAAAAGATTGGGATATTTATGGGATATTCATAAAGAGATCATCCTATGTTCGAGAATAAGTCACTAACGGCCCTCGAATTATGGAGCAAATCAAGAGAAAAGAATCAAGGGAGGAACAAATTTATAACCACAATCGCTTATCAATAAAAAAAATTCTTATTTCTTCATATTTTTATTTGTAATTAAAATTTATTTTCTATGAATTTAAATTATGTCCTAAACAATTGATATGAATACTAAACGTCGGAGAGAGAGAAGGGGGGCTAATGAAACATGATTATCAACCGGTTTAATAATTATTTGTAAATGTTATTTTAATTACATGATTATTACAATTTTTGGGGTGCTGTGTTTATCCTATTACAAAGTGTGGTGAAAGAGGTGGATAGGATCATAGGAAGTGCAGAGAGTACGTATGGGGAGGTGCAGAGAAAAAGAAGAAAGAGGACCAAACCAACAAGCGGTTTGAACATCAAAAGCTGCAAACACGGGAATGTGGTCTTGGTTGGCAAACATATATGCCAGGCATTCTCACATCATCAAATTACTTTACTATAGTAAATTTATATAGTTTGATTTCATTCATGATCACTTAACTTTATATCTATTATGTAAAAGTTATTTTTTATTTATTTATTTCATCCATAATTATTTAATTTTATATCTATTATGCAAAAGTTATTTTTCTTCCATTTATTACACAAAGTTATTTAACTTTACTCCGACTGTCACAAAAATCATTATAATCGGATTTTATAATAATTCCATTAGAAAAATGATGTTGCAACCTTAATTAGTTCTTAATCTTAATTTAAGTGAATATATAATATATTACTCATATTTTGACCTTTTTTATATGTGCACAACCTAATTTTTCTTATGAATTATTTAATGAAAGAATACCAAATTTTTAATAAATTAGATTACCTAATGAAGACTATTTTTATAAAAAAAAAAAATTGGTTGATATTTTTATGAAATATTTCATAATATTGTATTAATCTGCCAAAAAAATGCATCGAAAAAGAGTGATAAACAAGATAAATTCTCCAAAACACATAAAATAGAAATACATGTTCGATATTATTTTTTTTAAAAAAAATATTTTAATTCTTTGAAGATAAATAAACATGCTAAAGATAGTTTTAAAATAAATTTTTTTTAATTGTGTCATTGAATAAGTATTGTCAAAATTTGTACAAATAATGTATATTAACAGTTTTGTTAATAAAAGTTATAAAATATAAGTACTTTAATAGATAAAGAAATTATAGGATAACTAATGTTTATATTTATCAATTAAATTACTTAAATGTTATGTAATTTATCAGAAATTGAATATTATAATAAAATTTTTAAAGAGAACTAATCGATTAGTTAAACAATTAAAAATACAAAGACAAACTCAATAAATAAAGTAGTTTATCATATTATTATAATATACCGAATACAAAGATCCAAGTGGCAAGAAAACGAATGTATGAAAAAATAATTTATCAATTACATTCACAATTTTAGAGGAAGAAAAATAATTTTATCAACTATATGCTATAATAATAGAGGAAAAAAATAATTTACCAACACATGTCTCAACTTTAGAGGTATTTTAAGAGTATATATATAAATATAATTTTATTTCATAAAAGTATCAGTCAATTGTTTATATGAAAATAGTCTTCACTAGGAAGCCTAATCTATTGAGAAATTAATATCCTTCCGTTAAATAATTCATAAGGAACAAATCGGGTTCGACACATATAAAAAAGGTCAAGATATGTGTAATATATTATATTCTCTTATTGTAA
>NW_025869810.1:0-3060 GCF_002878395.1 Capsicum annuum
GACAAAATGGGCCAAAAAAACTGTTTTTATACACTGCATCAACTATGCAAAAGTTATTTTTTTTAAAGTCCAATCGAACATCGATGGGGTGCCCGAGATTCATTCAAAGTCTAATATATGCAAACAAACTATGCAACCACACTAAATTCGATGTTCTGGATATGTTGGCAAAGTCTAATTTTCAAAAAAATATTATTTTCTCAGAGTTGAACCCCAAAATCTAAAATCATAATTTTTCAAATCGAAGGCTGAAATGAGATTTAAAAGCTGTAAAATCACACCAAATCTGTTACCATCTTAAAATTTATATTTCAGAGCTGCTGGCGTAGTTCATTTAGCCATCTGTCGCACGGATCAAAAATATCCACATAAGTCCAAAATAAGGCTCTTGAAGCCACCAAAATTCACAATTTCACATAAATGGTACCAAAATGCATTCGGACCCAGGACAATCGCCCACATGCCTCAGAAATACTATAATACAACTACGGGGAGGGTTAAAATAGTTAAATCACACAAAAACACAAATTTTACATATTTTGTCAAATTTTTAGGTTGTTATGGATAACAAGTCCTACAAGATTTTATTCTAAGTGTTCTCACATTAGTTGATATTTACATGAATGCCAAGCCTATAGTAGAAAATTTTCATTTATTTAACTTTTTCTTGAGTGTGAGTGTATATCTCAGGACGTCTCTAGATTTAAAAAAAATACTCAAATAGGTGTGAAAATGAGACATTCTTTCTGGAGAGAACGCTTGAAACATGAGGATTGGTATAGTACAAAATCTTTGTTGAAGCAAGATGAACAAATCTTGTCGATACTTAGGTATGTTTGAGGTACCACTTGAAGCCATAGGAGTTACTCTAAAGTGGATATTGGTTAGATGGGAAGAGATGAAGGAATTCTTATACACACAACTAATTATTGATACCAACTATAGTCAAGACATGATTATATCTTTCTCACCTTTCAACGGTCCTTACAAAGAAAATACAAAACAATTTCAGCATGTTTATCTTTCAACATTTCTTACAAAGAAAATACAAAATGATTTTCTGCAATTTTTTATTTTTCTCGCAAAGAAAATACAAAATAATTTTCTGCATTTTTCACCTTCAACATTCCTTACAAAGAAAATATAAAACAATTTTCTTCAATTTTACCTTTCAAAATTTCTTACAAAGAAAATACAAAACAATCTTCTACATATTCACCTTTCGACATTTCTTTCAAATAAAAATAATTTTTTGTATTTTTACCTTTCAACATTCCTTGCAAAGAAAATACAAAATAATTTTGGCATTTTCGTCTTTCCACATTTCGTACAAAGAAAATGCAAAGAAATTTTTTCACCTATCAACATTTTTTGCAAAGAAAATATAAAATAATTTTCTTAGTTTTCATGACTCTCACCTCCAAATATGTACATTATACTTTTCATTCAAGACACCCACCTCCAAATACAGGAAATTGACTTTTCTTTTCAAACTCTCGCCTTCAAACACAAACATTTTTCTATTCTGTTGGGTGTCCACTTTTTAACTTGGGTATCTTACATTTCCATAGCCCCACTAGTCGGGAGACTAGTACCCTTCAAGTATCTCTTCCAGTCGAGAGCTCTTACATTTT
The DNA here is from genome assembly GCF_002878395.1 of Capsicum annuum. Taxonomy (NCBI): domain Eukaryota; kingdom Viridiplantae; phylum Streptophyta; class Magnoliopsida; order Solanales; family Solanaceae; genus Capsicum; species Capsicum annuum. The sequence goes on from NW_025869810.1 coordinate 1,635, forward strand.
ATAGCCCCGCCAGCCGAGAGGCTACTACCTTTTAAGTAGTTCCGTCACGAGAGCTCCTATATTTTTCATAGCCCCACCAGTCGAGAGGATACTATCTTTCAATTGCTCCACCGGTCGAGAGCTTTTATATTTTCATAGCTCTGCCAGTTGAGTGGATATTAACTTTCAGTAGCTACTCTACTTAAGAGCTCCTACATTTCCATAGTCCCACCAGTTGAGAGGCTATTACCTTTCAAGTAGCTCCGCCACTCGAGAGCTCTTACATTTTTGTAGCTTTTCCAGTCAAGAGGCTATTAACTTTAAATAGATCTGCTAGTCGACAGCTCTTACATTTTCATAGCCCCATCAATCGAGAGGCCATTACCTTTCAATTTCTCCGTCAGTCAAGAGATCTTACATTTCCATAGCCTCACTAGTCGAAAGGCTATTAATTTTCAAGTAGCTCCACCAATAGAGAGCTCTTACAATTCCATGGCCCTACCAGTCAAGAGGCTATTACCTTCAAGTAGCTCCTCCAGTCGAGATCTATTGCATTTCTATAGCCCCAGCAGTCGAGAGGCTATTAACTTTCAATTGCTCTGCCAGTCGAGAGCTCTTTTATTTTAATAGCCTCATCAGTCAAGAGGTTATTACCTTTTAGTTTTTCCTTCAGTAGAGATGTTATTAGAGCTCAATTACCTCACTAGTTGATGACCTTAGTATTCAATGACAATTGAGGGAGACCATTAACATCAATATCCGTAGACAATCTGAGATATCATGCACTAAGTTCTCTAAAGAAAATTGATGGACTCTACCACAATCAATATCCGTCTCCACAAATAATTCAAGATGTCGCCAAGCCTTTAAAGACAATAAAATACATCTTTCATCACATAGTCTCCATAGACAACTGGAGACATCAATCAACATCAGTCTTCGTAAACAATCCAAAACATATTCAGTCTCCGTAGACAATTGAAGACAATAATTACTCAGTCTCCATATATAATTAGATTTTTCATGCATCAAGTCTATATAGATAATCAAATACATCATCATTCAATATCAATCTCCAAAGATAATCGAAGACGACAATTGTAATACCCCATATTTTTGGGCTAGTCTTTGAACCGTTGTTACTACGTGTAAAAGCTATAATCCAAATGATTTCTATGTGAATATAAGTTTTATGATATTTATAATTGTGTTTGATGTGCTTTCTACATGAAAAATATTATAAGAATCACTTAGAACAAAGTTGAGCTTAGAGTCTTTGATTCGTCCAAAGTTTGGTAATCAATTCTACAAGGGTCTTTATTGAACTTGTATAACTTTTTATATATCGGGAATTTTACATCTCAATACCCACCAAATTATAGACAATAGAATTAGATTTCCAACAATACCAATTTCTCCTTAATCTGATACCCGAGCAAAAAGTTAT
>NW_025869811.1:0-3192 GCF_002878395.1 Capsicum annuum
CATTGGTCAACCCAAAAGACATAACGAGAAACTCATAATGCCTATACTGAGTATGAAAGGCAGTATTAGGGATATTATCCTCCCTAAACTTTAACTGACGATACCCAAAGAGAAAATCAATCTTGGAGAAATACTTAGTACCCTGCAATTGATCAAACAAATCATCTATTCTTGGAAGAGGATACTTATACTTTACCGTCACTTTATTTAACTGTTGGTAGTCAATACATATCCGAAGGGAACTATTCTTTTTATGCAAGAATAATACTGGTGCACCCCGCAGAGACATACTAGGATGGATAAAACCATTATCTGAGAGATCCTTTAGTTGCTCCTTAAGCTCCTTCAACTCAGCTGGAGACATTCTATTTGGGGGAATAGAAATTGGACGAGTTTCTGAAACAAGATTAATCTCAAAATCAATCTCCCTATTCAGAGGAACATCAGGAAGGTTATTCAAGAAAACCTCAGGAAATTCATTCACCATAGGGATGAAATGTAAAGAAGGACCCTCTGAGTTAGAATCTTTAACCTGGACCAAATGACAGAGAAACCCTTAGAGATTAATCTCCCCTTAGGAGCTAGGGAACCACCTCCCACTTAATAATTGATTCATTAGAATATTTAATGACAACTTTACGGGTACGACAGTCCAAGGATGCATAGCATGAGTGCAACTAATCCATCCTTAACATGTCATCAAAATCCACCATATCTAATTCAAACAAATTCACTAAAATTTCTTTACGACCAACAGATACCACACATCCCTTATAGACTCTTTTAGCAATCATAGAGTCACCTACCGAGATAAAAAATAGAAAAAGGGTCCAAAAGAAACTTGGGACCAAAACCAAAATGCACAGCCATAAATAGGGTCACATCAGAGAGAGTGGAGCACAGATCAAGTAGATAATACACATCATAGGAAAAGAGTTTCATTATACCAATCATGATATCAGGTGATGTGCCGTCTCCTGATGAGTAGTGAGAGCATAAACACAGTTCCGACCTGTGCCGGAGCTAGATGGTTCACCCTTTAGTGCTAGAGCTGAAGAAGATGCAATAGGAACCTTGTTTTCCCAGAGGTAACCTTACCAAAAGGAGAGTTTCTAAGCATATACCTTGGTTGACCACAGTTGAAGCACTTGTCCCTTACCTCATTACAGAAACCCCGATACAAATGACCACAAAATCTTTAGAGGATATGATGGAGCTGACTGAGCTCCACTAGCCTGGGCTTGGGCACCCTGTGCCCTAAAGTTATATCACAATAGAAACGTATATCACCCGATGGCTTTGGGTAGGGAGAACTAGACGTCGAGTAAGACCTAAAATTGCCTCACTTTTTCTTGGGCCACTTACCACCATCCCTGCCACTCTGTTGTTAGTCACCACCCTTCTAAAAAAATCTAAAATTCTTTCCCTGCCTCTTCTCTAACTTAATATTCTTTTTATTTTCTTTCTCTACCTATTAGATGTACACAACCAACCTAGAGATATCCATGCCCTTGATTAATAAGAAAGCCTTACTTTTAAGGATCAACTCACGAGACCATCCCGATGCAAACTTTATTATTCGGACCCTTATACTAGAAACAAACTCTGGAGCATACCGCGACAACTGGTGAAACTTCAAGGAATACTCTTTGACTAACATCTTCCCTTATTTTAGATTAACAAACTCTTCCGCTTTTGCCTCTCTCAATTCCTGAGAAAAGAAGCAGTACAGAAAAGCATTAGAGAAATCCTCCTATAGTGATGACTCATCATTGTCACCCCTTGCCTTATACATTTCCTCATACCACTAGTACGCCATATTTTTTAACTGATAGGTGGCAAACTCTATGCCCACCACATTTGTGGCATACATAACATGGAAAATATTTTTCATCTCATCCAGAAAACCTTAAGGATTCTCCTCAACCTTAGCACCCGTAAATATCAGAGGGTTAAAACCCATAACTATCCAACCCTTATGGCATCAAAATATGGAGTAGCAAGAATACCACGCTCCAACTAAGGAGCTACCAAATGTGCCAACATATGGATGGGCTGATGAAACTCAACGTTCATCACTTCATCTAAGGAGTCAGAGAAAGAATAGAGAGAAATAGTGGAACTCCAGAACAATTAAGAACTGGACCCCTAGACCGAGTATGGATCCGATGAGTAGTGTATGTCCCATCAACATTATCCCCAGTTGGGACAGAGGAGTTTTTGAGAACTTTAAATTATCGAGGCCTGATCTAAAAAATGAACAAAAGGGAATTACAAATATTTCAGGACTTAGACTCCATAGCTTAAAAACATAACACAAAAAAGAGAAACATTCTTAAATGACTTGTAGTCTCTCCCTTTTGAGTATGGCATGCTACACACCATTAAAAGAGACTGTACTAGACATAGCTTTGTGGAGTCCCAATTGACGATGAACCTAGGGATCTGATACCAATCTAACACACCCTAAACCAGGGCATAGTCGTGTCGGGTTCCTCAAGTCCAATCAGGACCAGAGACCACCCCCAATACCCAACCATAACCACCCTACACCCAATGTTGGATGAATTTTAATTACATAATATAACAAAATAGAATAATCATAAATCAAATATAGTAAAATGGTGTCAGCCCCAATAGCAATACCAATACCAATGCCAAGACTGATACCAATATCGACACTGCCCATGACAACCCAATATAGTCTCATAAAGCCTCTATCCAAAATCAAAACAATATCTGATCGGGACGTGCCCCCGACCATAGCTAAAAATAAAAGGCTAAGAAATAACAAAAGTATGTAGAGAAGTCCATAACATGAAATGGATCCTTCTAGAGTATGGAAGTATACTACTTCAATCTGACACAAAGTTGTCCTAGAATCTAAGTTACTGAGCAAGATGAGTAGTATGGCCGATTCCTGTATTGCATATGGATACAACGCCCAAAGATAGGTTAGCGAGTAAATGCTAGCATGTACTCAGAAGTAAGAATAAAATAATGTCAATATTTAAAACCAAGTAAGTAACCAAGTGCAATGACATTTATACATATATATGTATTCTAAGTGGGGAAAGGAGAATTGGGTTTAGCATGTATTTGAAATCATAACCTGGGTTGTGTATTTTGACCATTCTAAAATCACCCACGGGCTATATGGGTCAAACGTTACCCCCTGAATGGGCCCTAGTG
>NW_025869812.1:0-10927 GCF_002878395.1 Capsicum annuum
ACCTATTCATTAACCACAAAATTATACATTAAGAGATACATCCAAGCACTTGCTAGCTATAACTATGCCATCCAATTCCATTTACTTAGGGGAATGCCTCGATCCTCTTTAGCGTATTAAATCAAGTTGATGAAATGCCTTGACCTCTCTTATTTTATCAATTAAACCAGGGGCAATGCCTCAAACCACGAGGATTTAATTGTATGTTAATTAGAGATCATGTTTGAGTTATGCAAGTGTGCTAGATTCAAATAATTCAAAAGGAATATCATCTCACTACTGTTAAAAGAATCTTCTCATAATATATTGCAAGTCATGATCTTGACCTATAGTACCCTCACTCAATAAATTTGATTTAGTAAGATATCCAAATGCTGGTTTTATAAATGAAAATTGTCAAGTTTTTGGAAAAGTCTTAATTTTATGTTATTGCAAATAAATAGAATTTATTGCTCTATCGACCACCGATTCTTAAAGCCTAGATATTGGAAAATGTATTATTCAATTATTATAGATGCTGCATCAAGTACTTGATTATGCTTTTTATTTTGAAGCGGTGCCTTTATTTTTGTGTTTATGCTTATGAAATTAGTTTATCAAAATATGAAATGCATCATTATAGAGAAAATCATATAGGCATTGAAGATCATTTTATTCGAGATCATGTTGAAAATTATTTTTTTTGTCAGAATTTATTAATTTTAAAAGTCAGCATGCTGATATTTTTACAAAACCTCTTTCGAAAAATAGATATTCAAAAAATAAAAAAATCAATTCCATTAAGATGATACGCCCCCATAATTCCTAACCTATCATAAATGAGACATGGCCTCATCAGTCACTGATCAACCCAATTAGATAGTTTATCTAGCATATTTGTCTAATGTAGTATTCTCCTTATTTCCTCCTATAACCCCCTGAGAGTACCCCCTGGATATCATATGGTGATGTGGACTATAATAAGCCCCAAATCTAACCCATGGTATGTGTCCTGCACTAAATTAATAGAAAAATATTTAAAAAATGAGCGGTAGTTTTAATTTAATCATCTGAGTTCATTTGGATATACAATTTCAATAAAGCAATGTGACCTAAACATTAAATAAAGCATATGAATATTTGAAATCTATTAACAAGTCTTGTCAATCCCATACATATTTTGAATATTCATTGGGATAGACCGTAGGTGAACCGAAATGAAAAATAAAAAGTGTAATCATAATCATAACTAAATTTCTAGAAGTAAACGTAATATATGTCCTTGGAACATTAGGATTCATCTAATTATAGAAGGTAGGAAGTAGTGATCATCATTAATTTTACTGCTAGGGGCAAACACCCGAACCTACATTATTTAATAATGTAGCAACAAAGACGTATATGTGGTCAGCACTTTTGGATTGTACTGAGTATATATGGTGAATGCAATAGGTAAAACTATTTTAGATAATAGGTTTAATACATGCATGATAAATGTGGATAGACTTACCATGTTCATGAATAAAAATAAAAACTAAAATATCATACTGCATATGTAGTAAAGCAAAATATAGTAAGGTCAGTTAGTCATAAAACTCAGTTTTTGAAATCATTATTTTTATGGCAGATTCTTATAATCGACATAAATCATGTGAGCATGAATGGAGTCTAACATCTGACCCAATTTGTGGAGGGTTGCTCTATACCTTGCAATCTATATATAACCATGATTGGAGTGATCACTAAGATGGGTCCATTTGGGTAATAAAGACATTTCATACCGAGGACCTCATAAACATATGGTGGCATATAGTTTCTGGGAAAATAGGTTTACTAAATCTACATACCCTTAGTGCTAAATACTACTCCCAAAATGTACTAATGCTAATAATATGTGAAACTCACCATAATGTAAGCATATAAGTTCATACATTTGGAAACTAATCATGGTTTTATTGCTAAATTATATTTATATGTAAATATGTGAATTTCAAATCATCACTGAGATCATAAGATAGAAACAAAAATAGTATCATGCTATAACAATCTATAATATTAAATAGTAAGTCTAAATTGCTTGTGAACTGAATGAATAATTGTAATATCATATACATTCACCAGCTTATGGTATTTCATGTCTAGAGAATTGGAATTTACTTCATGAAACCAACTATACGAGTAAAACATGAGTAAACCATGAACTTCCAAAATAATTACAACTCATTCCACAAGAGAGTATCATAGTTTCAAAAACATGTATAGTGGCTATGACCCCTAATCATCAAATTCGTGAATTCATATTAAAACTAAGCTTTTGGTCACAAGGTTGAATGGAAATATTTGTTCAGACTGCACACACCTTAAATTATTAATTCTCTTAGGAAAAATTCTAAATTTTGGGCCCTTGATATTGAATTTTGAGCAAAACCATTCTTTTAGTTTTTTCTTGAGAGCTTAGGAGGTGCGAGAATGGTGAATTGTGTTATGGGGTGAGGGAAAACATTTAAGGATTAGTTGTAGGATCCTTTAGGACATAAATGACCTATTTACCATGAAAAGTTAAGGAATAATGTGATTTTCGCATTGCAGTGAAAAATGTTGTGGCACGCCCTTATCGTGCCAAGTGCTAAGGCACGCCCTTATTGCAACAACTAGCTAGCATGGTGACCCCTTATTGCACTGAGCTAGTGGTTTTTACATTTGGGTATGTCTTGCCTAAGTGACATGGTCTACATGAGCCCTTATAATTTGAAAGTTATGTTAAGCCCCAAAAATCATTAGAAAAGTTTCAAGACACTTCCTAATAGTACCGTTAACATTTCTAATTATTAATCAAGTTTATAATCAGGTTGAATCACATGGGAGCTATCAAAATAAATTCATCAAACTTATGGGGTATAATATTATCTCCCCCTTGGGACCATTCATCCTCGAATAAAGGGTGGAATAGAGAAAATATTTATCTTATAGGGGTGTTAGGCTTAGTTCTAAAGCTTATCATGCCATGCAACTTAAACTACTTATCCCAAGAACTTGCATACAACTAAACTAACTGACCACAAATGAATTTCATAGAATAGAGTGGCATAAGTATGGATACCAATGAGGATAATACTTTTGGATAAAATTATTATCTCAAGCTAAATAGGTGCTAGGAGAAAATAAATGTGGATCTTGATTTATCATTTATACCTATGCTTTCCATGTCTCTTGCTTAACTTACTGATTACTCCGTAAATAATTCACTGAATGAGCTTCCTTAATCCTAAACCATTGAAACTAACAATCAAGAATGTCACTTGGTATCTCTTCATATGGATTTTATTATGAGAATTGGAAGTGGTACACGCTTATAGCACCTAACCAGTGGCATAGCATGCCCTTATCAAGGTAACTAGGTTGTGTGGAATGCCTTTATCGTGCCAAGCTATTGGTTTTTTTATCTGGATTTGTCTTGCCTCCATGGCATGACCTAAATGCAAATTCTTACTATGTTTGACTTATGGTAAGCCCTGAAAATAATTCCAAAATTTCTGAGACACTTCCGAATGGTTCCAGTAATATTTTTGATCATTAATAAACCTTAAAATAACATTAAAATAGATGGGAGTTTTCAAAAAAAAAATTATTAAACTTATGGGGTATAACAACTGTATTACCAAACTAAAACCTATTATAGCCTCTCTATGTATAAACTAAAACCCCCATCCGATTGAGGAATCTTCATTAAATAATCATGGTATACTTAATCATAAGGAGATCCATCATACATACCTAATGAAATAAAACAACTAATGTAGACTATGCAAATCCAATTATACATAGGATAAAGACAAAAGGAGCAACGATGAACATCATTTAAAATATCCAATATATAATGGTTTGAAAGTTTTCACACGGATGGTATGTCTTAGTAAAATTATCTAAATTAATCTCTTAGAAATATGTTATGAAAGGGGATTATCAAATTGGGTACATTATGTCATGAGTGGATTTACGAGTCATAATGGCATCTACTTTATCCTACCAATACATAAGTAAACTTAGCCTAAAGCAATAAGAAATGGGCACACTTTGTGGAAATAGCCTAAAAGCTAGAAATCAACACTTAAAGGGTTGAATTATCAATAAAGATGTCATAATAGTCTAAAATATAAATAAAATATCAACAACCATCACAAGCTTCATAATGCCGGCATAAGAACTACTACAACTAAGCTACAAGTACTGGGTAATAAAATACAATCTATCTAGAAAATGAAACACTGGACAAGATACATATAAGGAATAAGGTAACTCAGATTCAAAGAGCTGACTAAAAATTGGAAATCACTCAGCATGATAGTCGAGTCTGCTGCGGTAACTAGTACCCGATTCTATATCAAAAAGGTATAGAAGTGTAGTATGAGTTACAAAACCATAAGTACTCAATAGGCCTCATTGGCAGACTGAGTTTAATATTGGTATAAATACAATAAGATATAAGATAATGTAAACTAAGTCAAGGAAAATAGGGAAAACCTGAAAATAATCTCTAACAATGTTGTGCATAGGTAGATAAATAAATAAGGAAAAAGTGATGTAAAATAACACCATAATAAGTACTAAATTGGACCACATGATCCAATAAGTGTAGAAAAGTTACTTACTCAACACAGACCCCATAAGCCTAGAGTGTACAATCAAGGAAAGTAAATAACCCAATAACAATGAATTACAAATTACCATGCCATAACCAAGAATTCATTCGAACCAGATCATATCATGAATAACTCCCATAATGTTGGACTTTAACAAGAACTCAATAATATCATCTTTATAGTTTTGACCTCAGTTTCCTTGCCCTTGGAGCATGGAAAACAACTAGCTCACGATCAAGAGACTTGGCTTCCTCCTCCATATAAGACTCAAGAACTTTAGGAGTCGAACCCTATGCTCCTACTGCGTTCACCATATCAGAATTCATTATTGGTAACTGCATTGTAAGCAACCCAATCTCCTTGATGCGTTGTGCTATCTCTTGTTCTATTGTCTCATCAACAAGTCTATGATTATTGGATGCCCTAATGGCATAAGTGCTAGAACCTCTTTCAGCATCCCTAGTATGGTATCCTTAATTTGTGACAGAGATTTAGTCTAGAATATCAGAAGCTACCTCCCAGCGTAGGCTTGTAAAGGAACCTTTAGTAATAGTATCTGTCATTTCTCAAGGACTGATCATTAGGGATCTATAGAATATCTCTAGCAATTTTGTCCCAGGAATTCAATGATCGGGCACGATACTGAACTTCTTCTTGAATCGGAACAAAACTTCATACATTGACTCAGAAGGCAGCTACCTAAAGTTATAAATGTCATCTTTCAACTGCAACATTCTTCTCATGAGGTGAACTAGGTCTTGCCCGTGACTAGCATCCCAAGTTCACTGAGGATCGAGAACCACCCCTTTTGCCATTCCATATAGAACACACATAAGCATATGGCAATGAATACGTTCTAAACATATAAAAAGATAGAGTAAATGGTAACTCCAAAGTCTTTGAAAGTTAACCCCCAAAATTTTTCCACAGTAATCTACAAAGCCTCTATATCATAAATGCAACCTACATTGGGGCATACACCTGACTCTAACAATGAAAATGATAATGATAATGTTAATGTGAGATCTTTAATTCTAGTTAATGAAATGAAACCAATGGATAATCAAGTATTTCAGAGAATTAAAGATCATTACTTCTCTTCAAATAACTGATGAACCAAGACGATCCACCTAACACTGTACAGGAAAAGCAGGATTGGCTTCGGACCCTGTATGATGTGGGGATACTACATTAAGAGACGGTTAGCTGGTTGAGCACAAGCTTGTAACTTCGGGATGAGGATAAAGTAATGATAATTAAAAATCTAGTTCAACTCAATATACATGTTCACAAATATGTGTACATACTTATATACTTATATAAAATCCTGGGATAGGGAAAAAGACATAACTTGCACTTTAAAACTTCATCCTAGATTGTGTATCTTAACCATCCTAATAATAGTACCAACCATCTATATGGTCCCCCAACACTCACCCCCTGGTTGGGCCCCCAGTGCATGTTGCCACAAGAATTAGAGAATTATCTTATATATGTGCACGGGGGGCTCGAACCACCAAACCATATACAAAGGTGACTAAGAACCTGATCATGTAATGTATTATGGGGGACTCGAACCTCATAATCATATATTAAGGTGGAATCAAACCACCAGGTCATTATGAAGGGACTCAAACCTCAAGCTATCTAGAACCTTACTTTGGCAAATGCGGTTTCTAGTATTAGTCCCTCAAGATATCCACTTTCACGCCCAAGCTACATAACCTTTTTTAAGCCCCGTTAAAGAATTTATTTCTCATTCCAATTCATTGAACTATAATAAACATTTAGGCATACATTATTTGTATCATTATACCAACTACACTTGTAAGGTATCATCAACATGCCATTTCAATTCCATTAACTCTTAAGAACAACTCTCTTTTTTCATTAATACAAGGTGGGGAAACACCGACTACCTTTGTTCATTGAATCAAACCATCATGATTCAAATAACCTCTTTATATCACGCAATTGCTTCGTATATAGTTTAATGCACTTCTGCTCGTACTCAGAACCACTTCCATAAAATTGGGTTGGAGTTATTACCTCATTATTCACAAAATTTGGGGAAATCACAATCCCCTAGTTTATTCACCATAACCATGCATCCAATTGATTTTAAAACCACCATTTAAAACATAAACAATGCATATGTAAATATCAAACATCACATAAACAACAATCATTCAAAACTCTCAACCCATGTTTCAAAATAAACATCAAAACCCCATGGAAAACTATTTAAAACATATGCTTTCAAAAAGTAATGGTTGGGGAAGAGTAAGTTACCTGAAGAATTCGCAATTATGGAGAATAAACCTTGAATTGTCCTTTAGATGCTCAAACTTTAGAAAACCCTATCTAGCTTTGCTTGAGAGAATTTGAGAGACTAAAGAGATATTTTAATTAGTTAAAATGTTAAAAGAATGCCCTAAAGGTGTTTTATGGATGTGGTGCCTAAGTGGGTAAAGAGGAAAGTAACCCAAGTGCCCCAAATATAAAAGACTGAAAATTTGTCGCCCAGTCACTACGGGTGACCTTATGAATCGTATGGTCACCCTAGGACTCGTGGCCCTTAATTGTGGGCTAGACAATATCTAAGGCCATCCATACTGGTCTTGTTACGTAAGGACATACAACTCATAAAGTGTCCATATGACTAGTTACTTTCTAGTCGTAGTCAAGACAGAACACCTTTGGCGTCATACTGGTTTGGCTATGGAATGGGGCTATACGACTCATAATGAACCTTTATGACTCATTACCTTAGGTAATCACCATGGAAGCTACTAAGGAAAAAAATCACTAGACACCTTAAGATTTGGGTCCTCTGACCCATCAAGACCCTCTACGACTTGTATGGTGAGTCTTAGTTAGGACAGTGAGTTCAAAAACACCGAATTTTCAATGGCAAAAACCTGGGGTATCACATTCTCCCCCTTAGTATTATTCATCCTTGAAAGATGGGTCAAGGCTATTAGCACGATTTAATGCACAAACACACCCTCACTTACCTTTAACAAAGATAGAAAACAATGATGTCAAGGAAATCACAATTTCCTTTAACAAATTCAGAAAACAAAGATGTTGAGAGTAATACATACCTTAAGCACAAATATTTGAAATGGGGTACAAGAATGGGTATTTGGACCACATGTCCTATCCAATTTCCCAAGAATTTTCCTCCTCTCCAAATAAATCATATAGTAACACATACATATAATCATATATTACTTCCATGTTAAAATCTGACTTAAAGTTAAAGGTGCTAGCGTAAGCTATGAGACCCTATATCCTCCAATAATACTACTCTAACTTTTCTTATTATAGCAAGGGTTTCACCGCATATCCCCTTTTTAATTATTTCCCTTAACACATGATTGTTTTGTTCTTTCATCTTAATCTATTGCCTTAGCTCGAATAGCTACCCCCAAAAAATTCTTTTTACATCAGGGAACATCTGGTCCCTTATCTATAGCACTTCTACACTTCCATAGCCACTACTATACTACCCACAAAGAGGGTCACTATGGAATTGGATTAAAATCCTCAAGAATGAGAGGGTTACTTCTCAATTATGAGTCCCGGTAGTCGTTCTAATCAAAGTGAAATATGTGAAATAAGACATAGGACACTAGGAACAAAACACTTCGTAGCATCCACATAGAGAATAAGTAAAGGGTTGTGCTGACATCATTAAATCCACTGGGAATATCGAGAAATACAAGTGCATACATCATGGCTCATATAGCATAAAGCTAAGATTTATATATTCAAGAAGTAGGAAAAGTTTTGCCACTTGAACCTATTCCTTCACATTCTAAGGACTGAGAATAGTCGTGAGTTGGCATATATAGGATCACTTTGGGCTGGGCCATGATATAAAATGAATCAGTAGAAAATAAAATGTATTGTTCCCTAGAACAAAGCATAAATTAAGAAATGAGTTTATCAGCGTAAGTTACCTAGAGAACTTGTACTTTAGGCATAGGAATAATTTTAATACGTAAGACATTGGTAGAATGCTCTCCTAACTAAAACAAGAGGGAATCACTAAAATAGGAATAAATTTTCCATGACTCTTCCCTAAAACTCCCCACCATGAGAGAATTTTAAGTTCATCCATAGTTCATCATCTCCCCCTGATAATTGTAATATCAAAACACTACCCTCTAGAGATACTCATCTTAACCTTTGTTAGTCCATATAGCAATCACCCTATGAATCATACTCACATGAGCATACAGATCAACACTAAGACATTCAATCACATGGACTAGATACACCTGACATTTGCATACATAAAATTTCCTCTAACAAGATTCAACTTGAGGCTTAACATAATCTTAAAAAAATATAATCATACCCACCGAATGACTTAGCACTAATTCATCGCTTCATCTCTGGACCTCTGGAATGTATCACAATGTCATGACCCAAACTAAGGAATAGCTATGACGGTTATCTCAAGTTCCACATGGAATAGAGATCACCCCAATACCTAACAAGAACAAACACACCCCACCCAATGTCGGCTAAATTTTGAACATATAACAGGATAAGAGAATATCAATTTAAAGACATAAAAATAAGTCTACAACCAAAACAAACCAATAAAAGTGTGAATACCAATACCAGTACATATAGCAACACCAATACCAACACAATCCATGCAAATAGTAGTCCTATAAAGACTCTAATCAAAACCAAAGAATATTTGATTGTAGCATGCCCCCGAACATAGCCAAAACCAAGACAAAAGGAATAGTAAAAATGAAAAGGAAACCATAAACATGAAATAGGGTGTTTGAAAGTATGGAGGCTCACCACATCAATTTGACTTGCTAGATGATCTCGAATCCAAGTCACTGAGTAGGAAAAATGGAAGTTAAACCAAATACTGCAACGTGTGGGGATACAATATAGTAAGAAGGTTAGCAGGCTGAATGCTACCATTTAACTCTAGGATAAGGATAACAAAATGATATAATCAATAGTTAAAAGTCTTTAAAAAGCCACCATACCTAATTCAATACATATACTTAAGTATATATGTATACAGGTCGAGATAGGGAACAAGGCAAAACTTAACCTGCTTTTCAAAAAATTATCCTGGATTTAATAGCTCAACCATCATATAAAAGTAACCGGGGCTATATAGGCCCTAGCTCTCACCCCCTGGTCGGGCCCTAGTGCTTGTAGCCGTATGAGCGGAGAATAATCTCATTTGTATGAACATGGGGGGCTCAAACCCTCCAACATATACCAAGGTGACTTAAGAACACGATCATATAATGATATATGGGGGTCTCAAACCTCCTAAATTATGAAATAATAATAATAAAGGGAACTTAAATCTCCCCCAATAAATTTGACCCCCACATCGACAATTGCAATTTCCAGGATCAGCCATTTAAACCTCCAATTTTATGACTAAGCTACACAACCCTTATTAGAGCCCAATTAAAACAGTTGTCACACATTCCCATTCAATTAACTACAATAAACTTTTAGGCACACATTGTTGATATTTCATATCAACTACATCTAGAAGGTAACACATCATGCCATAACTATTTCCATTAAGTTGGGGAGAACAACTCCCTTTATTCATAAATACACATTGGGGTGAACACTGACTCCATTTGTTCATTAGATACTACCATTTTATTTAAAAATCTTCTTTATATCAAGAACTAGTTCAAGACTAGTTCAATTATACAAATTACCACAGTTCTCTTATCTAAAACATATTTCACATTATGGGGTTTGGGTTATAACAACTTCGATAGTACAAGTTTGGAAAAATCATAATTTCTTAGTTCATTCACCATACTCATGCACCAATAAGTTCAAAATCGTATTAACAACATGAAAATCATACATATAAACTATGTGAAACATTGTTCAATTCGTATCATTCCAAACCCCCAACCTTTGTTTTCAAAATCGAGTAATAATCTTATGAACAATACTTTAGATTTATATGTTTTTGAAAAATTAAAAAAGAGGGACGAGTGAAATACCTGAAAGAGTAAGGTGCACATACATAAACCACCATTGAGAGCCCTAATTGATCAACCTCTTGAAACCTTAGCCATAACTTGAGCAGCTAGTTTGAGAGAGAATTTGGGAGTGTTTAATCCATTAAAGTGTTAAATGAAAGACCCAAAAGTTTTTCCATGATGTGGGGTCTAAAGGGTTTTAAGTGGGAAATTTCTGAAGTTCCCCCAACTCAAAAGATCTAAATGTATCATATTTGGTTCCGAGTCAACCCCTTGACTCATACACACACCTTATGACTC
>NW_025869813.1:0-2795 GCF_002878395.1 Capsicum annuum
AAGATAAATTTTCCCCAAAATCATATTCAATTTCTTCTAATCTTATCCGCCGATTTTTTATTTTTTTTCAAAAATCAATAATTTGACACTGTTTTTACAAAGTAATTTTTCAGTGATATTTGTTGAACAAAGTCTTTGATTATCATTTTTTTCAGTATATATTGTTTCAGTCTATGAAGATAACCAACCCGTATTTTGATTTGGCAATCCTGTATGGCCAGTGATTGAGACACATTCTCACACATGCAATCGTGTATTGCAGCAATGGCGTGGTTGGCTTCTCCTTTGCCTATCATAACATAAATCTGAGCCTAAATTAGCTAAAGAAAACAGGGAAAAGGGTAAATTTACCCCTTTATATACATAAGGGGCAATATCTTTTCCATGATTAATGTGGGAGATATTG
Organism: Capsicum annuum; assembly: GCF_002878395.1. Classification (NCBI taxonomy): domain Eukaryota; kingdom Viridiplantae; phylum Streptophyta; class Magnoliopsida; order Solanales; family Solanaceae; genus Capsicum; species Capsicum annuum. The sequence goes on from NW_025869813.1 coordinate 407, forward strand.
AACCAACGCTCTTTTGATCTGCAGTTTCAATGTTTTTCACTCATAATGTATTGCCATTTTTTTTTTTTGGCAAGTAGAATGAGACATTTGAATGAAATATTGGATTTCTATGAATTCGACTGAAGTTTCTTGGAAAAAAGTTGTGCATCATTATCTGAAACAAAAATTCAAGATCTATGGAGATCTACAGAGCAATTTCTTGCATTTCTTGTTCTCTGTTTTTGTTATTTCCTATATCTCTTGTTTTTTCAGTTTTAGTGAAATAGGCATATCAAAGATACATGTTAGTAAGCTTAAAGATATATATTGTGTAAAAGGTTGTTTTGTACGTATCTCACACAATTTTTTGTTTAATTCAAATATTTAGACCAAGGATACATATTCTGTAAAACAACGGATATATTTTAAGCTTTTTGTATATTTTGTTTTGTGTTATTGTGGATTTATGTATTTCTTGTTATTTCAGATCTGGATAATATCAGGTTTAGACGCCTATTTACACATATATGATATTTTTTTCAATATCTTGTATCTATTATTATTTGTTTAAGTTTCATATGTAACTCTTTTTTTTAAGTTTTAGTGAAATCAGCATACTAAAGATACATTTTAGTAAGCTTAAAGACATATAGTGTATGAGAGGTATGCTATATGTATCTCGCATTATTAATTTTTTTGAATTCAATTTTTTTTAATTTAAATATTTATCCCTCGTACGTTATATCGTTAATACAAACACCGAAATGACGTAACAACACTAAAATATTATTGCAATTACTTCAAATAAAATCAAGAAAAAATAATAAAAAGGTCGTAGAAATCGTTTATAACTGGAAGAAATATGAAAGAAATTTTGTTTAAAAATGTGGAATAACAAACAAATTACCTATTTTCGTGGGATTTTATTCAGTTTTTACCATTATTAGTTAGGTTAATTGTTAAATTAAAGGAACTTTAGCCGTTAGGGCCCTTAAATTATGCAAATTAGTTTAATTATTAAATGTATCCGTAGGATGTATCTCATGTTAGTTATATGTATCTTCAACGGTAATATGTCAAAAAATTAAGATGTATTTTATCGTACAAAAAAAATTAAAGAGAGATACATATATGTACTATCGTGCACAATTTGTATCTTAAACACTACTAATATGTATCTTTGGTATGCTTATATCACTAAAACTAAAACATCAAGAGATACACACACACACACATATATATATATATATTATGTATCTTAAAATGTTAATGTCAAAGACATATGTTTTTACACAACATGTAATCATACAACATGTATCTGGTGAGAAATCTAAAATTTTATAATTTCTAAAAAAATACAAATTAATACAATCAAATATTCTATGAGATACATATTATCATAAAGAGATACAACTAATAAAAACAAAGAAATATGCATACTAACTATCCTATCAAAATATTCTATGACTTACATATTAACCAAAAGAGATACAAGAATTTAAAATAACTTTACAACATTTTATGAGAAATGAATAGCTTTACACCCGTATCATTACGGATAAGTAAGGGAGATGAGTTTCGAGCAACAACGTATCGGACTTCAAATCTTTTCCTTGTTTCGTCGATTTCAAGTTCTACAATAATGGCCGAAATCAATTCTTATAGCTCTCGTACTTGACATCACTAACCCAAACATCGGAATGACGTAATAACACAGAAATATTCATTGCAAATAGTTGAAAAAGAATAATTAACACAAAAAAAAATGAGAAGAAAGAATGAATCTGCAAGTACGTCAAACAAAATAAAAATAAATAAAAATTTTAGGAGTTGTTCTATATGAAAGTTGATAATGGAAGAGATTTTGTTTAAAAATATGGAATAAGAAACAAATTACCTATTTTTGTGAAAATTTATTGAGCCTTTACCATTATTAGTTAGGTTAATTGCTACATTAATAAAAATTTAGCCGTTACATCCCTTAATTTAAGCAAATTAGTTTACTAACTACATGTATCTGTAGGATGTATCTAACATTACTTAAATGTATCTTCAACAGCAAAATAGTGAGATTTTATGAAATTTAATAAAAAGTTGAGATTTTAGGTAAATAATGGTAAACATGTCGAGATATAGGTAAATTTTCCTTAATTATATATAAGACTGATTAAATTAAGTGGCCCAATTGTGATTTAAGTGGGTGAATCTAAAAAATAGACCCAAATTGGGGTGACTTTCAAATTTTAGCCCCAAATAAAAAAACTTTCTTAAAATTGCCTTTACCTATTAACTAATGTTCTTTTCAACTTTTATTTTTTTTCTCTTTTTAATTTTACTTTGATTTTTATTTTTTATTTTTATTTTTATTTTTAATTTTCTCAACCCTTACTTTTTTCCTCTCAACTTCATT
>NW_025869814.1:0-3785 GCF_002878395.1 Capsicum annuum
GCCAGGAATCCGAGCCCACCACTGAAACCGTGGCCTATAGCTCATTGATTTGGCCTGAAAATGCCCATTCAAATCGTTTCGCTTATTTATCCACCAAAATGGCCACAAAAAATTAAATGAACCACACTAGGATGATCACCAACCTCCATGATATGCCCCAATAAATTTTTGGGCCACAGTATAATTTGCATCTCAGTAGTTTACCTGCGCTCTTCTTTTCTTTATTAGTGTCTCCTTTGATCAAGTTTAAAGTAGAGTTCCTTCTGCCTTAGACTAAAACTGTTAAAATTTTTAGTCTACTTAAACTAGTGTTTGCAATCTTTAAAATGGGAGTTCTAGCATAAATAATTTTGAATTACAATGTGCAAAATCCTTTTGTAATGCCCCGAAAATAGGTCCCGGGGTGTCACACGGTGCTTACGGCTACTAGTATCCCCAAGCTAACCCTTTGAGCCTTCTAATAAACTTAATGCTTACTTAATAATATATAGCCCAAAAATGCCCCATTCATACCGTTTTGCTCGTTTGTCCATCCAAATGGCGACGAAAATATAAACGGACCATACTAGTATGATCTCACACCTCCTTGGCATGCCCTGGTCAAGTTTTAGCCTATAGCATACCCGAAACCCAGGCCCATCCCCGGAACCGTGGGCTATAGCACACCAATTTGTCTCGATAATACCCCATTCGCACCATTTCACTTGTTTATCCAGCCAAATTCTACAAAAAATTAAATGGACCACACTGTGATAATTCCCAATCTCCTTGACATGCGTTAGTCAATTTTTGGGCCACAGCACGCCCGAAACCCAGGCCCACTCCCAAAATCGTGGGCTAACACCCCAATTTAGCCTGAAAATGCCCTGTTTATGCTATTTTTCCTATTTTTCCACCCAAATAGCTACAAAAAATTAAACGTACCACACTAGGATGATCCCCAACCTCCCTGTAATGCCCCAGTCGATTTTCAGCCTATAGCACGCCTGGACCCCTGGCCCACCCCAAAAATCATGGGTTATAGCACACCAATTTTGCCCGAAAATTCCCCTTTCTCACTGTTTCGTCCGTTTGTCCACCCAGGTGGCCATGTTAAATTAAAAAAACCACATAGGGATAATCCCCATCCTATCTGACATGCCCCGATTGATTTTTGTCCAGCAGCACGCCTAGACCCCGGGCGTAACCCCCAAAATCGTAGACTAGAGCACACCAATTTGGCCCAAAAATGCTCCATTTACGCCGTCCCATTTGTCTACCCAAATGGTAACAAAAAATTAAAGAAACCACACTGGGATGATCCCCAACCTCCCTAGTATGGCACGCCTTATTTTTTTTCCCACAGTACGCTTGAACCTCGAGTTCACCACCAAAACTGTGGGCTATTGCACATCGATTTTGCCTAAAAATGCCCCATTCATGCCATTCCGCCGATTTATCCACCCAAATGGTAACAAAAAGTTAAACAGACCATACTGGAAAGATCCCCACTTCCTTGGTGTTCCCTGATCAATTATGTCCCACAGGATGCTAGGACCCTGGTCCCATCCCTGAAACCGTTGGATAGAGCACACTGATTTGGCCTAAAAATGCCCAATTCACTTCTTTTTGCCTGTTTGCCCACCCAAATGGCCATAGAAATTTAAACAGACCTTACTGGGATGATACCCAACCATCCTGGTACTCCCCAAATAATTTTTTGCCCACGTCACACCAAACTCCGGGTCTACCCCCAAAATTGTGTGCTATAGCACATCGATTTGACCCGAAAATGGCCAGTTCTCACCGTTTTGCCCATTTCTCAACCCAAATGGCCATGAAAAATTAAAACAGACCACACTGGGTTGATCCCCAACATCACTGGCATGCCTCAGTTGATTTTTCATCAACAGCACAGCCATACCCTGTGGCCACCCCTGAAATCGTGGTCTATGGCACACCGATTTAGCCCGAAAATGCCCCGTTCGTGTTGTTTTGCCCGTTTGTCCACCCAAATAGCCACAAAAAATTAAATGGACCATATTAGGATGATCCCAACCTCCCTGGCATGCCCTGATTAATTTTTGGCCCATAACACGCCTGGACCCCGGTCCCACCATTAAAATCGTGGGCTATAGCACACTAATTTCTCTCAAAAATGCCCCATTCGCACCATTTCACCCGTTTGTCCACTCTAATGACCAAAAAAAATTAAACGGACTATACAGGGATGATTCCCAACATCCCTAACACTACTCAGTTTATTTTTTCCCTATAGCACGCCCGAACCCTTGGCCCACCCCTAAAATTGTGGGCTATAGCACACCGATTTGGCCTGAAAATGCCCGTTTTGCCCGTTTATCCACCCAAATGGCCTCAAAAAATTAAATGGATTACACTGGGATGATCTTTAACCTCTCTAGGATGCCCAGTCAATTTTTTCCCACATGCCCAGAACCCGGCCGCTCCCCCAAAACCGTAGGCTATAGCACACCGATTTAGCCTTAAAATGCCCTATTTACACTGTTTTACTTGTTTATCCATCCAAATAGCCTCAAAAATTTAAACGGACCATATTATGACAATCCCCAACCTCCCTAGAATGCTCCAGTAAATTTTTATCTTACAACACGCCCTGACCCCGGGTCCACCCCTAAAACCTTGGGCTATACACACCAATTTTGCCTAAATATGTTGTGTTCACGCTGTTTCGCCCGTTTGTCCACCCAAATGTCCACCAAAAATTAAATGGACCATACTGGGATGATCCACAACCTCCCTGGTATGCTCCGATTGATTTTTCGCCCACAACACGCCAGGAATCCGGGCCCACCACTGAAACCATGGCCTATAGCACATTGATTTGGCTTGAAAATGCCCCATTCAAATTGTTTTGCTTATTTATCCACCAAAATGGCCACAAAAAATTAAATGAACCACACTGGGATGATCACCAACGTCCCTGACATGCCCTGGTAAATTTTTGGGCCATAGTATAATTTGCATCTCAGTAGTTTACCTGCGCTCTTGTTTTCTTTATTAGTGTCTCCTTTGATCAAGTTTAAAGTAAAGTTCCTTCTGCCTTAGACTAAAACTATTAAAATTTTTAGTCTACTTAAACTAGTGTTTGCAATCTTTAAAATGGGAGTTCTAGCATAAATAATTTTGAATTACAATGTGCAAAATCATTTTGTAACGCCCCAAAAATAGGTCCCGGGGTGTCACACGGTGCTTACGGCTACTAGTATCCCCAAGCTAACCCTTTGATCCTTCTAATAAACTTAATGCTTACTTAATAATATATAGAGCTATAACTGAAACTGTCATCTCATAATCAATTGAAATACGAAGAAAAATACTTTGTCCGAATGGACCTAAATACTAAATATCTCAACAAAATTGACAATATGCAAAACTAGTCTAAACAAGCCTTCTAATACTCAATGAAGTAGGGAGCCATTGGGATAGACCGAAAACTCCCCATTCGCGCTGTTTTGCCTGTTTGTCCATCCAAATGTCCACGAAAAATTATATGGACCATACTTGGATGATCCCTAACCTCCCTGGCTTGCTTCAGTTGATTTTTAGCCCACAGCACTCCCGGACCCTGGGCCCACCCTCAAACTCGAGGGCTATAGCACACCGATTTGGCCCTAAAATGCCCCGTTCGTGTTGTTTTGCTTGTTTGTCATACCAAATGGCCACAAAAAATTAAACGGACCACATTGGGATGATCCCCAACATCATGGCATGCCTCGATCAATATTTGGCCCACAGAACACCCAGATCTCATGCCTACCCCCAAA
>NW_025869815.1:0-1261 GCF_002878395.1 Capsicum annuum
TTGGGTCTGTCGAGTTACATAATTAGCTCCCAATACATCAAACGAAGGTACATTTTTCTTGTAAAGATACATAATTAGCTTTCGATACTTTTTTTTTCGATATTGGATTTGTTGAGATACATAATTAGCTCGTAATACATCCAACGAAGATACATAATTAGTTAAAATTTTTGTAATTATTTTATAAGAGTAAAAATTTATGTAAATATAATAAATTAAGGTATATGTTTATCTTATTTTTTTCAAATTATTAATCATTTTATTTAATAATAATTGTAAAGCCAAGTTGGAGCTGTGGATAAGGAAAGGTACAAAAGAATCTAAGGGACCCAAGTATATAATCTTCATAGTACATAATTGTTTGATTTTGCAAAGATTTTTACCATTTTTGGTTATTTGACAAATTATTTTCTCCTTTTGGAGAGTGGACACAAAATCCATACAAAATTTTGGAAACTGTCCACCATTTTGAATATATCGCCCAAATTCAAATCGGCCAATCTACTGTTTAATTTGTTGAAATTAGCAGATTTTATAGATGAATCAGGTTGTAATTCTGAATCCGCCTCTCAATCTACTAATAAGTAGAAATTGAATTTATGGAAATATTTTAGCTTGAACATGATTGTGTTCTAACATTTTCTCATAAAATTCTTTCTTTTTCTCAAAAGAAATCATAATTTAAAAGATTCATAAGTTACCAAAACTCTTGGTTTTAGATATTGTTATATAATTGTACTATGAAATAAATCTAGAACATGCATGCACATGAAAATTGAAATTCAGTAGGAAAATATTAAGTCTTTTTTTTTTTTATAAAAAAAGGAGAAGAGAAGGAAAGTAAAAGATATGATCAATTGAAAGTTGATGAAATCCACATTGAAATTGACAAGAAGATTTCCTGGCAATTACACTTTGCATCGAATCATCCGTGCCGGAGTCAGAATTTTCACTACAATATTTAAAATATGAAATAGTAAATACACGAAAAAGCCAAAGGCACATAAAAAATAATTTAAACCATGCATGTATAAATAATATAATTTTTCGTCGAAGAAAATTTGATATTTAAATGAACTCACTCGATCCTACCTGGCTCCGCGCCGACATGAAATTAACAAGTGCCTACAAATAAGATCTTACATTGGACAAAAAAATCTTAGAATTAACCAGGAAATTCATATTGATGTTCCCTTTAACTTTCTAGTGCATTAATTCTCTTAACTTGTTTGTCAACTTTTAATTTGAAGATTCTTTTTTT
>NW_025869816.1:0-2472 GCF_002878395.1 Capsicum annuum
CAAATTCTAGCTTAAAACTTGCTCTATATAGGTCTTCAGCGACTTGCGAAATTGAATAGGTTTACCTAAAATCAAGGGTGAATTTAGGGGGTTAGGTGGGGGTTCTCGGGAATCCAGTAATTTTTTTGAGGATATTATATTTATATTGAAAAATCTAGTAAATATATAAAAATTATAGGTTCGGAACGCATAAAGAAGGTGTCTACTTAAGCATTGTTTCCCTCTTGGCTGTGGGTTCTAACCACATCAGTCACTTATTTTTGAATTTTTATTTTTCCCAAGAAACCCACGAACTTAAAATCCTAGATCTTCCTCTGCCCAAAATATATATTTATCGAAAACTAAATTGGATACTGCAGCTACTTCAGAAGAGAATGGTAACTTACCATTACAATAGATTATCATGCAACACCGTTCTTAACTACGACACCCATATGACAAAGTTTAAAGCTACAACCACAACAAAAGAAGATTCTTAATTCACAAGGCAACCTCTAACTGATCATCCACAAAATTGAATATAGGAAGGTTGTTAAGAAAGAACTCAACAACATTTTTAACTACAGCATCTAGAAGAAAATGTAGTTAGAACAACAATAAAAGAAAGGTCTTAATAATTGAAACACCTTGGGTTTGGACACTTAAAAAATTTCCTAGATTTCTGGATTCTGGACATCATACGACTTGTAGGTACCAGTCGTACTATAGGATACGGTTGGTATGCTCATGATCGTATGCTAACATGAGTTAGTTAGTAGGTTGGATTGGTTTCTGAAATGGGTACGACTTATTAGGTATGAGTCGTATGATTGGTGATAGGTCGTATGGTTTGGAATTTTCCTTCACTTAATCTAAGACTTAGTAACTTAACTTGGATCTGAGTACGAGTGGCTTACCAAGAGCCGTAGGATAGGGTAAAGTTGTACCATTGACTCGTATAGTAGGTAGTGATCAAACCTTCTTTGGCTCTATTCTGCCAGGGATACGATTTAAGGGTACTAATCGTATGGTTGAGTACAAATTAGGTTGGGTAAGTCGTATATTGGACAGTGTTGGGTCCAAGAGGGAGGCCTAAGGTACGAGTGGTAGGTACCACTCGAATGAAAGGGTGCGTCTGGTATGGGAGAGTCGTACCATATGATGGGAATTGTAAGTCATTTAAGTTGGGGGTAATATGGATATTTCCCAACTTAACCTCTTAAGGCTCCACAACTTATATCACTATTGGTACATCATTTACCCTATTATTCTAATCTTAAAATACTTAGAAACTCTCTCTAATTCTCTCTAAGGCTCTTGGGTAACGAAAGGCTAGGGTTTCATCTAGAGGATCAATATGGGGCTTGTATGAGTGATTTCTCTCAATCTTATTCATAATCTAAGTTATGTACTCCTTCCTCATTGTTAGTTCCAACTAAAGGCATGATTTATACAATGCTTTCATGGCATGATTATTGTATGATTTTGGAGTTTTCAAATATATGTCAAGATTTTGGTATTAAATGCATGGTTATGGTTTTCTCATATTTTAATTATGTTTTTACATGATTTAATGGTGTTTTGAATAATTTATTTCATGGGAATAGTTATTTGGTAATTTGGAATTGGGTTTTGAAACACTATGCCTCAAACATGTTTGATAAAATATCTGGTAATGTTTTTACTATATTATTGGACTTTTAATAGAACTATTGCATGATATGGTTTGATAATGGAACCCTAAATGGTGTAAATGATTTAAATGAATGGAATGGTTAAATAGTAAGGTTTGGTGGTCATGGGTATGGTTAATTAAATATCCTTGTGAGCTACAAGAAAATCCCCCAAGTAAACATGATAATGAACAACTTGTGGGGTACATGGGATTCCCTCAAGTAAACTTAATAATGGAACACTTGTAGGGTACAGGGGATTCCCCCCGGTTAACTTGATAGGGTAATCTATGGGTACATGGGAATCCATTTACATAAAAAGGTTGTCTAAGGACATTGTTTGCAAGCTATGGTCGGTATGATGATACCACTACTTATAGCCTTGGTTAACAATAATGGATTAATGGTTTGGTAGATGGTAATGGTTTTAATTAGTCAATAATAGCGGGTTGTGATAGCTAACCGTGAAGGTGCGAGTCTAATGAATGGATATTGAAAACTCACGTTTGTCGACATGAAGGTTGGTTATGGTGACCATATATGATACTATAAGGTACATGGGAATCCTCTAAGTATATTGTATATACATATCATGGAGAGCAAAGGGTACTCGGGAATCCCCTACTCTTATGGTATCTCCGGATTATGTGGCTATATATATCGGGGTCCATTTAGGTAGTTACACTAGGCTTATATAGATTATGGGTGGTTTTAGGACGGTTAAGCTACACATACGCAGGTTAATGGTTGTAAAGACATGCTAAACCCAGCTCTTTTCCCAGCATGGTTATATATACATATATTTATGGTTGTATACATA
>NW_025869817.1:0-8281 GCF_002878395.1 Capsicum annuum
TGACAATTTTATATCATGATTTAAAGTAAAGATTGATCTTTTGATCTCAGGATAAGATATGGAATCCACATTTGTTCATCCTAATTATGATTTAAAGAAAGAGAAGCATAATTGGTTTTTATTCTATAAACCCTTATGTTATTTTAAGGTGGATTTCCTAAAGTATGAGCATATAAGTAACATGGGAGTAGTATTTAGCATTGAGTTGGGTATGAGCCTGAGGTCACATGTCCTAGAACTACGTGTCACCATAGGTTTAAGTCCCAATATGGGTTAAGTACAGTGATCACTCAAGTTAAGGTTGTATTCCAATGGCAAGGGTAGAACAACTCTCCTCAATGTGGGTGAGACGTTGGACTCCATAATATCTCACATAGTTTATTTTGGTTAGAAGAACCTCCCTAAGTAAGAATAAAATTAAAGCTTTTAGAACTAAGTGTTATGGCTCACAAAGTTTGTACTTATGCTTTATTACTCATGCTTATGATTTTGCAATCCTTGTTTTATTCAAGCTCAAGGTGAGTCATTAACACTTAGCATGCATCATTTGAAAGTTTATATAAATATTCAGTTATTATTTTACTTATGCATTCACCCCCACATACTCAGTATATTTTAAAAGTACTGACCCATATATATGTCTATGTGTTACATTATCTCATAATGTAGGTACCACTTATAGCATATCATAATCAGACAGGTCGCAGCTTCCATTTAGTAGGTGAAGAGTTCTTTTGATTCGAGGACTCGAGTCAACTCTAGTTTTAGTAGTATTTTTTTATTCAGTCATATTGATTAGGAATAGCCATGGGTTATGTCCCGGCTACCTATAGTCAGTATTAGTAGAGGCTTCATAGACGATCATTTAGAGTTGATGTTTTACTTTCAATTTTGTTTTGTATAACAAGAGTTGTAATCATTTTAATAGTTTTGTTTTGAATATGTTCAGCTAAATACATCTCTTATGCTTATTTCTTTTAGATTTATGCAACATGTTTAGTTGCTCATGATTTGTGCAAGTATCATGGGTTAACTTAGGACCATTTATGGTTTTAAGCATCGTATGACGTCCAAGGGGTAGTCTCGGGGCATTACAAACTTGGTATGAGAGAGCAGAGTTCAAGTGTCCTAGGGTGACTACGTGATATTAGTAGGCTATGAAGGAAAAGAGGCAGATTATGTGTTAAGGCAAGTATTTTGTCATGAAAGGTGTAAGTATGCAATGATTGTTAAAGCTAAAGAAAGTTAAGGATAGTATAAATTAAGGGAGTGTTCATGAATGTAGTTAGTGTAGTTTGTTAAGAAGTTTGGGAATATCTATGTTAAGTGTTAGAATCTAAGTTTATGGTTGAGCTAATAGAAAGAAGAGTTGGAATTCTAGGTATGTGAACTCAGGGTATGATACCCCTAAAGATTCTAAGTTAGTCAGTATTGAGTTATTATATAGTGACTATTGGGGCTATATAAAGATAAGATTTGTATCTCAGAAGAAAGTATTAGCAGTGAGTTTTACACTTAAGTATTAGCAGTGAGTTTTACACTTTCAGGTATAGTCTTTCAGGGTGAGTTTTTTATTTATGTGTATTGTTATATCTTGGACTCTAAAGTAGAATGGCTGTATTTTAGTTTAGAGTTTATTAAAGGGGTCATCAGACTTAGAATGATGGCTTAAAACTAAGGGGAAGATGATAGAACAAGGAACCAATTCAGATTCTCAAATTTAAGTAGTGATGCCAGTGTATTGTTGAGCATTAGTAATGGAGGAAAATGCCTAACCCATTCTCATTTTGGTAAACGATTTTGTACTTCAGTCATCATGATATCTATTCAATCCTTACAAGTCAGCTCTATGATCATAGCTCATATTCATGAACTTTATGAAAAATCATGTACGCTTCCGGTCCCTAGTATAAGTATTTCTAGTTTTCTCAGCAGTACGAATCATATTCCATGAAATTATGGACTCCAAACTCAGGTTTTGCAGATCATGACTCATGTACTCATTCTTTACATTTGCTCAGTTCCTATAACTTATGGTGTACTCTTAATGACCATCAAATTTAGATTATGCCATATATGTCCTTAGTTTTGATATCTCTAATGAATTCATGCTTTTGATGCTCTATTCCTCAGGCCCCAGTTAAGTGTCAAAGTTACCTATAGTATCCTTTCATGCTTCAGGACCTCATGTTCTAACTTTTTAAGTGACCTCTCCTTATGAAATAATAGTGGTGATGAAAGATTGTTTATATGGGAGAGATTAAATGTTTCTTGTGGAGGAAAGATTATTGTACGCTTGTTTTATCTAATACTATAAGCGTGAAGTAATATTGAGGCCAAACTTTTGATATATGTCATAGTTAGTTGAAATTCTATGTGCGTCTTCTTGGGGATAGTGCATGGAAGTTGTTATTGATAGAAGTAGTAGAGAATATAGGAAAAATACTTTGGTGGGTTGTTTTCCTATAAGTTCATATATGGTTATAATTATAGGCTTGAATGTCATGTTGGTATATAAGTAGATGGGTGCAATATGCGCTAGTGAATTCCTAGTAAGAGATTGAATTTTGTTGTTGATGTGGTAAGGAGAATTATTCTTGAGATGAAGTTATGAAGATGCATTGGGTGCTGAATTCATGGTTTAGACTAGTGTTATGGTGTTATGTGTTATACCTTGTAATTTTGAGTTAGGCTTAAACACTATGAGAGCAGGTAGTTCAACTCAGACTTTGGTTGGAATGGTTATATGTGCCCATGTGAGAATTATATGTCAAATCATATGAGCATGGTATTTAAGGGGAAAATTATAGTTGATGGAGTATTTGAGAAATGTGGCTAAGCTCTAAATTTAGTAGTTGCATTGCCTAAGGCTTAGTAGTTCTATCCTAGCTTATGTTTCATAGGCCTATGTTCCATGTTACAGAGTTATAGCCATGTTTCGATTCTTTATCCAGATGTCTTACTCAGATCATGCCCAAGAATTCTTTTCTCCCTAATGTTATTAGAACTTCTTATAAAGAGTGTTGAAGAAATACTCTAATTGAGTATGAGCTTTCAGTATGATTTAGCCTGTATAACTAGCAATTTAGCTTAGAAATCAGACAAGATAAGCTCATATAGTTTTCCTTCTTTCTATCTAGTCTTACTATCCGATGTTTTATAAATATGGCTATTCCACGGGGTAATTCATTCACGTCCATGCAAGTTGTGAAATCAGTTCAGTCCATGCATCATGTCTACAATTCAAATATTTAGTCATGACTAAGTACATTAGCGTGTAGTGCGTGATCTTAATTTTCTAAGTATTCTAGCTCAGATATTGTGATATCCATTGTATGACCTTGATCTCGTTATCTCATGATTTGTTCTAACATAATGTACTTGGCGATGCCATGAAGCCCTTACTTTTGATTCCCGCATGTATTTTGTTAAGAAATAATTCCAAATGAGAAGTTACGTACTTTATTCCCTTCTTAGAAATTTTTTGAATTTTCTTGCATCAGTTATCACTTTGCAGTTCTATATGTATGATTGTATTATGAACATTTCGAGTGAGTTCTAAACTCTCAGCATAAATCAGCTCCTTATAGTCAAGGGAGTCAAGTCAGCTTAGAAATCGATTTCATAATGGAAGTTTTAATGTTCTAGCTTAGCTATATCCTGCGTTATCAAACATGTCATGTCTATATTACTCCATACTTATAAGACTTAAACAAGTTTCTATCCGTCATTCGAGGACAAATAATTCCAAGGGGGAGATAATGTAACACCCCGCGTTTTTGGCTAGACTTTAAACTGTCGTTCCTACTTGTATAGACTCAAATCTTATGATTTATATTGAATACATTTTTCATGATCTTTATCCTAGTGTGTGAAGTGCTTATGAGATGAAAAATGTTTATAGAAATCACTTAGAGCAAAGTTGAGCTAAGAGACTTTGATTCGGCCAAATTTATGTATTTGATACTACAAGGGTCAACTTTGAACGTGTATAACTTCGTATATAGGTGGAAATTTTCAGCTCAATACCCACCAAACTGTAGATAATTGAATTATATTTCCAACAATACCGATTTTATTTTAATTTGATACCCGAGCAAAAAGTTATGAACATTTTTGTGGGAAATAGTAAGCCTCTGCGATAGGCCCACGGTGCGTGGTCTCCCCCAGAGTAAGGGTCGAACCATGGAGTCTATACCCCTATTATTTTAGCTTCCTATGGGACAAGGGGTAGTTTGGTCCTTTCCTCTCAACTCCAATCGTCCAAAACATGAATTAGAACTCCCAAAAGGGAATAATTCGCCCAGTATAGTCAAAACAACTCATTAAAAACCCTTCCCTGTCACCAAGAACAAATTTTAAGCTTTTCCTCTCAAGAACACAAGGATTTAAGTCCCGATTTCAAGATTTCTTCAAGAATTCGTACAATTAAGTTATGTGGGGTTTATGAACAAGGGTACCTTTTCACCCTTGTGCCCAAAGTGCATGGTTTTAAGATTTAATTTACTTGTTTTGAATTAGGGTTCATACCCAAATTGCTATATTCTTGAAGTATGTTATTACCATGATATTGAAAGCTTTAAGTAGATAAAAAATTGCCCATATTCATGTTTTACTTGTAAGATTCATATTATGATTTCAATTTCATCATCTTGACTCGATATTGTTGAATGATTTTAATGTAATTATTGAGAATGAAGTTTGGTTATGAATTTTTAAAGCATGAATTTTAAGCCCTAAGTTGAAGTATTTAGTTTACAAGAAGATTATGCTTTTAAGATCCATTGACAAGTTTTATATCATGATTTAAAGTAAAGATTGATATTTTGATCTTAAGATAAGATATGGAGTCCACATTTGTTCATCCTGATTATGATTTAAAGAAAGAGAAACTTAACTGGTTGTCATTCTGTAAACCCTAATGCTATTTTAAGGTGTATTTCCTAAAGTATGAGCATATAAGTAACATAAGAGTAGTATTTAGCACCGAGTTGGTTATGAGTCCGAGGTCACATGCCCCAGAACTACGTGCCATAGTACGTTTAAGTCCCAATATGGGTTAAGTATAGTGATCACTCAAGTTAAGGTTCTACTCCAATGGCAAGGGTAGAACAACTCTCCTCAACGTGGGTAAGACGTTGGACTCCATGATATCTCACGTGGTTTATGTCGGTTAGAAGAACCTCCCTAAGTACAAACAAAATTAAAGCTTTTAGAACTAAGTGTTATGGCTCACAAAGTTTGTACTTATGCTTCATTAGTCATGTTTATGATTTTGCAGCTTTGTTTTATTCAAGCTCAAGTTGGGTCATTAACACTTAGCATGCATCATTTGAAAGTTTATATAAATATTCAGTTATTGTTTAACTTTTGCATTCACCCTCACATACTCAGTACACTCTAGAAGTATTAACCCATATATGTGTCTATGTGCTACATTGTCTCATAATGTAGGTACCAGTTGTAGAACATCATAATCAGATAGCTTGTAGCTTCTAGTTAACAGGTGAAGAGTTCTTTTAGTTTGAGGACTCGAGTCAACTCTATTTATAGTAGCATTTTCTTATTCAGTCGTATTGATTAGGGATAGCTGGGGGTTATGTCTCGGCTAGTTATAGTCAGTATTAGTAGAGGTTTCATAAACGGTCACTTAGAGTTGATGTTTTACTTTTAGTTTTGTTTTGTATAACAAGGTTGTAATCATTTTAAATATCTCAATACAAGTCTAAAGTTCAACCTATCACGAACTAACCACAATAACAATAACAATATAAAGTAATTGGCTAGCTCAGGCAAACAATATCTGAATCAGTTCCTATAACCTGGAAGGTCCAATCATCACACACCACACTTCAAACAATACTCATCACCTACATATATGAAACCCCTCATAAGGAATATAGATATAGGCATATACTGGTGATAGTCAATTTGCATCCAAGGATGAATGCAAAGTGAATCTTTAATACCATAGCCAATCCAAGTATCATAAAGTTACCCACTGTATGCACCTCCTCCAGCTCGATGGCTCATAGACGTAGGACCTATGATGAACTCTTTATTACGACGACCCATATAGGAGGTTTGGGAGTATCTGTATACACCAACTTTGTCTTGATCCAAGATTTCCAATAATCATTATCATCCTCACTCTACTTCGTCTAGTATCGGATATATATATGCACCGACATGAACCGTGGCTAAAAGAGTCTCTAAATCTGTAAATTCACTACTCGAGGGAAGTATCAGGACTAAATCATCATAAAAGTATTGAGAGAGTCGGAATCTCTCTTGACTGATGTAAATAGTAGTAGTAAAATTGTTTATCAAAATCTATCTCGATCAAATCTCTGAAACATTGTTTTTAGTCCCCAAAGCCCATAAATCATTCATTAAGGTGGTATGATTTCTGTTATAAAAGAATCCATTTTAAATATAAGAAGTGAGAATAAATTCCTTTTTTAGGAAAATTATAGTAAAACCATATTTTGTTAGAATAATACCATTAAGTGAGTGTGAATGTACTGAATCTACGCATGCCATCACTAGTATCAAAGAAAAACATCTACAAGCATCTATACGTCAATAAACTAAACCACATCCTTTACAAGGATATATCACTCACCCAGAACCAACTATTATCATAATTACGACATTGGACCCAATAATATACAACCGACATAAACATATCATAATAAAAAAAAACCATAATAATCCATCTATTCAAGTAATAAGCCTTACAATAAAGGGTTATTAGCCTGCATTATGCTTAACATGATAGCAACCTAGGGTGATAGGATTCTAGAAGCATAATAAGTATTTCATCTTAAGGGTCGATTCACCCTTCTAATCCCTCAACTCATAATTTAGTCAAGGTCATGTTGTTCTATCCATAATCACATCCTAACCTCCCTATCTAACTTGCAACATATATAATACACTATCTTATGAAGAAAAGTAGATAGAAACCTAGCTTAATATTGAACCGCAGGTCCTTGAATTGCCCATAAATCGTTTGCATTTGATCTATGTTATCAAAATGCCACCACTCTATTAAAATAGTAATCTACACATCATTAAGAGTAAAATGATACCTATATTTCTATATTAGGGTCAAGCCAAAATTTGGGTCGAGAAATGGTCCACCAGCCCCCTGAACAGAATTTAAAATTGAATTCGTCATGAGGTTCCTAGAAGGACAAAGAATATGTGCTCAAAAGTTGTGCACAAATGTAGCACAAATCGGGTCTCAAATCAACCCTTAAAGTTTAGGAATTTTAAGACCTAAATCTAAAAATTTACCAAGAAATAGGATGCAAATTAATGGGAAATGACCCAGAAGTGTTAGTCTAGCTTACCTTTTCTTTAATGGATGATTTTACACTTTTTCATATCTTAGAGCTCTTAATTTAGTGAAGAAATAGTAGAGAAAATGGTGGAAAATTGGGTGGAAAAAAGGAGATAAAAAGCTTCCAAGTGCCGCTTAAGCGGTTACCTAGTTGCTTAAGCAACAACCGATTAAGCTGCTCCCCAATCGCTTAAGAAATATGGTACAATGGGCACAGGTACTGCTTAAGCAACACCTAAGCCACTTAATCAATGTCTTCTTAAGTGTAAATTGATCGCTTAAGTGGCTCTCAGAGAAATGGCCAAAGTCGCTAAGTTGACTCTGTGTTGCATAAGCGAAGAAGTTAAGTGGTCTAATGATAGCTTAAACAGTTGCATCAGCAACCTGATGTATCAGATTTTCTAAGTCTAAGATGGACTCTAAATGGGCTTTTATGATTTGTTCAGAACCTGAGCGCATAAACAAACATGCTAGCATACCAAATTTGACATTTGGGACTCAATGGAACCATCAAAACTTTAATTTGAGATTGTTTAGACTAAGTGTGGGGCCTACACCTATAGTTTCATTTTTATACAATCCGCCCAATAGCACAAAATGAGTCGAGAAGCCTTGATACCTGAACAAAGGATCCTCCTATCCTAATATTAATATTCTAGAACCGGTGGCACTTTCGAAATTCCCATTTGAGGTCGTTTACTAGGAGTTTTTACCTAAGACCAAATCCTAAACAATGAAAGCTCCTATATAGGAAAATGAGCCTAAAACCCAAGAAAATTATCAGATAATTGAATCAATAGTTTCAATAAGTCATAAATGACCTTTAGCCACTCTGGAAAGGCTCAAAATATCAAAAATATACATAAATCGAGGAAATGACCTAGAAGGTCATTACAAATATTAGCAATATTGAGTTAACTGTTTATGAGTTAT
>NW_025869818.1:0-1797 GCF_002878395.1 Capsicum annuum
ATCATATTCAATGGACAAGTTTCTTGACTTTTTACCAAAAATACATTATTTTGCATTAGCTATCATAATATCATCAATATGATTGATTGAGATTCAAACTCAATGTCTTATCTATATAAAGACGTCTCAGGCATAAATCAATGGAACGCATCGGGACTCAACCCAATGTCTTACCCCCAACTATTGGTATAAACGACCATAGACATTACGACTATAGGGACTCCTGTATAGGAACTCCCATCCTATTGAGGGTGGAATTACAAGGCAATCTGTTGTGGTTGAGGAGTCAGAGGAAGTGTTTAATCTTGTTGGGAATTCTCATGGACTAGATCCATCAGAAGTCTTTTATGGTGCCATGTTTCTCGATTTTAGAGCTATTAAGTTTATAGGCACTACCACCTGTAAAAAGACCATTCCCAGTTATACCCCAGATAGGGTAGTCTGTGGGAGTCTTAGTGGTAGGAAAAAACTGATGGCAGAGAGAGGGAGCTCAAATGGGAGAGAAGAGAAATCCCAAATGTCATTCCTCTACAACTAACGTTTTATCGTGTGACATAGTTCAAATTTAGAGTTGACATTTTTACTTGTTGCAATTTATATCTCATTTATTAGTTTTTATATTTAGTATTAATTTAATTTTAAATTACTTATATTAATTTATAATCATATAAGTTTTTATAACTTATTTTATACTATTAGTTAAGCCTTTTTCCCCTTTTAAACTCCGTAACAATAAAGATGGATGCAGTAGTTTGATAAAAAAAATTTGGATATAAATTTTTTAAAATAAAATTTATATATTTAAGAATTACATAATAAAAATTTAAAATGCATATAAAAATTGTTGTAAAAAATTATTTGACTTTCAAAATTCAAAAGATATTATATATGTATTTTAAAAAAAGAAATTACTACTCATTAGAAAATTTCATTCAACTTGCATGTCCACTTTTAATTTCATTCAAGAATTTGGAAATTGATAAGAAGTGCGAGAAGTTTTGATTGATTATAAAAAAATTTGGCTAAATAAATATATATGCCCCTTAACTATTCGACTTTTTCCGTATAGACACCTCAATTAGGCCATGTACCTATTGAACCCTTTACTCCTTCACAAAATGTTTCAATTTAGCCCAATCGCTGACGTACCGCTGACATGACGCGTCATGTGTAATACACTCTCCATTAAGAGAGTGAGGACCGTAATTAATAAAAAAAAAAATTAAACATAAAAAATCCAACCAATAAAAAAAATATATTAAAGAAATAAAAAGAGAAAAAAAATGTCATCATCTTCTTCTCCATAACTCACCATTTTTCATTTTTTTTACATACAAAAAAACATACACAAACATCACACACACAATTACACATAGAATTGCACCTCAATTAGGCCACCATTGTCACTCACAAGACAGCTGCAGGGGGTGCTTCAATGGTGGAAAAAAAAGAAAAAATTTTTAGGAGATAAGTGAAGAAGAAGAAGATTCAATTTTTTTTTTTTTTTTACTTTTGTGTGCTCAACAATAGAGAAAGGGGTGTTTGGAAGGCAAGAAGAGGAGGATCGGGTAGGCAGCTGCAGGGGAGGTGCTTCAATGGTGGAAAAAAAAGGAAAAATTTTTAGGAGATAAGTGAAGAAGAAGAAGATTCAATTTTTTTTTTTACTTTTGTGTGCTCAACAATGGAGAAAGGGGTGTTTGGAAGGCAAGAAGAGGAGGATCGGGTAGGCAGCTGCAGGGGAGGTGCTTCAATGGTGGAAAAAAAAGGAAAAATTTTTAGGAGATAAGTGAAGAAGAA
>NW_025869819.1:0-2827 GCF_002878395.1 Capsicum annuum
GAAATTGTGAAAGTTATTCTTTCGAAAGATTTAAATGATATTTACATTATAAGAATTGATATTCTTGATGAACTGAAAGTGATTGACAAATTATATGATGATTCACATGTGTTATTGTACTTATTTCATCCTCTCATGATTATGATGATTTTCTTCGGGCTATGTGAGTCTTTCATATATCCTGCATATTTCTTATAAATATTTATGATGATGATGTTTATACAACTGCATACACCCCTATATACTCGATTCCTTTCCTTGGTACTGACCCACATCCTCAGATGTTGGCTGCATTTTCTCAAAATGTAGGTTCAGGTGCTCAGTTCCAGGTTCAACAGTGATTCTTCGGGCAAGCTGTTCTACATCCTCTATTGTGGTAAGTCCTCATGTTCTGAGGAGGTGATGTATGATGTTGGTTTCACGGAATCGTTTACATTTGATAACTGAGTATGAGTCAGTTGGGGCATGTCTCAATGGCTCGCTGGTTTTATTGATTTTCTTAGAGGCTTGTAAGACTAGTATAGATGTTGGGAGTTGACTAATAAGTCTTATTTATTATCTTTCTAAAATTATTTTATTTCTGGATGATGATTACTCTGTTGATATTTGAGGGTTATTTATGGAAATCCCGTTGATTTGTGTTGAATTGAATGAAAATGGCTCAAAGGGTTAGCTTGGGGCTACTCGTAGCCTCAAGCACCGTGTGACTCTTCAGGACCCATTTTTTGAGGCATTATAAGTGAGAGTGTAGAGTTAGCTGCCTATCAGCTACAAGACGTAGCCCATACATGATTTAAGCAGTGAAAGGTAGACAGGGGTATAGATATAGAGCCTATAGAGTGGAAGAGTTTGCTACAACCTTCTTAGATAGATTCTTTCCTCTAGAGCAGAAAGAAGCCAAAGTGTTAGAGTTTATCAATATTAGATAAGGTACCATGAGTGTAAAAGAATACTCCATTAAGTTCACTCAGTTAGACAGGTATGCTCCCCATGTAGTAGCACGGTAGATCCAGAATGAATAAGTTTGTGTTTGGGATATCAGGTAGAGTGGTGAAAGAGTGCAAAATTGTGATGTTGATTAAGGATATGGACATATCTAGGATTATGGTCCATACTCAGTAGATTGAGGAATAGAAACTTAAGAAGAAGAGAGGGAAAAATAAGAGGGCTAGAACTGGTAGTTATAGTTTTTCTCGGCCAGGGTCGCAGGGTGGTAACCGTTCTCAACATAGATAGAAGTTTTCAGCCCCAGTTCCATCTTCAGCTAGTGTACTAGCACCAAAGTTTAGAAATGACCATAGATATGGGGCGTTAGGATCTAAGGCTCAGGGTAGTGAGAGCAGGGTTTTTACTTATCCGCTTTGCGAAAAGTGTGGTAAGCATTGTCACACCCCCTTTTTAACTCCAAAAAAGTTCGGCTTTAAGTTTGAAAGGGTTTTTATTATTAAGTGATAAAAAATGAAAATTGTTTCAATAAGGATTCATTTTTTATAATCAACTCAGAGTCGCCACTTGGCATAATCGGGTGTGCCAAGTCACCTTTGAAAATCCTTTGTCAAAACTGTTTTGACTCAAAAACTGATCCGTGAACAGAGATTCTGGCTAAGGAATTCTGTTGACTGAGGGGAAGGTGTTAGGCATCCCTCGATCCCGTGGTTCGACCACGATCGCTTGGTGGAGCATATCAGCTAATTTGACACTACAAATGTATAAATCACACAAAAGCATGCAAAACAATCAATCAACAAAAAAAAACAATCCAAAATTTAATGTCCAGTCCAATTATACTGTCCAAAATAAAAAATGTGAAAAATATAAAATTACACTAACCTAAACTATGCTCTACCCGATGCCTCGAGCCTTGATCACGAACATCCTTTGCATACAAAATCCTTCGGGGCATTCCCCGGTGAGTGAATACAAATGACCTCGGGGCATTCCCCAGCTAAATG
The DNA here is from genome assembly GCF_002878395.1 of Capsicum annuum. Taxonomy (NCBI): domain Eukaryota; kingdom Viridiplantae; phylum Streptophyta; class Magnoliopsida; order Solanales; family Solanaceae; genus Capsicum; species Capsicum annuum. Next base: position 1,953 of record NW_025869819.1, read on the forward strand.
AATACATTTCTCAAATATGGTAAACAAAACATTCAACAAATATTCCAATAAACCACCAATTCTAAGTTTGCCTACCCGGGCCTACTGCTTGCCTACCCGCTCGATGACATATCACGTTCAAAACAATATCATGCTTATTCCTAATTAAATAACAATAAACCAAAATTAATCTAAACTCACCCTTTTTGTCAATTTCTCAATTCCATCCCTAAAAAACCAATTTTACTTTTCAAATGAGATATCACTTCAACATATAAATCATGATCAAGAAAACCAACCGCAAATCAAAACAACATGCATTCATCACCAACAAGGGTTAAACAACACATGAGATTTCATTTCATGCACCGGATATCATCAACAATGAAATAAAAAGAGGTGAAAGAGTAGAGTTGGACCTCATTTGAAGCTTTCAAACTAAACGTTATTCGAATAAAGAGAATCCACGCCCGGAAACCTTGAACCAAACCTCAAACAAATAAACTCATCCAAATTGGAACTGAGAATCACAAAAGAAAAGAGACCTGGACTAGATTCTCATGAACCCACACAACCTCAAACTAAAAATCATGAGAAATAAGAGAAATCTGGCCCGATTCCAATGGGTTTGGACGGAATCAAAAGCATATCGAGGTTTGTTTGATGATTTTATGTAGTTGTAACCTCGGTAAACTTTGGATATGACCAAAACGACAAAGAGATATCAGTTGAGACATATTTTGATGGGTTTTGAATGAATTTATGACAGCTAGACGCAATTTCGATGAGTCTATCGCCGGAACAGTAATCAAATGACCAAAGTCATGTTCCTCAAGCTCTCACTCACTGGAAATTGCTTCACCATCATTCTCTTTTGATTTAAATCGAGGATCTCT
>NW_025869820.1:0-2631 GCF_002878395.1 Capsicum annuum
TTATGGGTTCCAAGGATGGTGGAGTGGCTTTTCATGAGATATTTTTTTATGAATTTTTTGAGCTTCCAATCTTTGCAAATTTTTTTGATGACCTTCCCGACCTCTGTTTCTTGATATTTTTATTAATTCACGATGGGGTAAGTTGATAATACATAATGGGTAAGTTTTGGGATTTTTGGACGTCGTTTAGGGCATGTTTGGATGCCCAAAACAGTGGCATCATGCGATTTGCATGCATCGCATGGTCCATTCCACCCCTGAAACCATGCGATACAGTATCCAACTCATGCTCAAGTCCGGCGGACTAGAGCATGCGACGCATGCTCTGCTACACGCACCTAAAAATTTAAGCTTTTATAATCCGTCTTATTAAGGGTATATTGGGTATTTTCCACCCCCTTATCAGCTTAAACACAGGATTACAATCCCAAAATACCATATTACTGATATTTTCATCAAAAATCCACAAGAACACTCTCTAAGGTTTCAGACTAGAATTTGAAATAACTCAAGATTCCACCATGGGTTTTAAAAGTTGATTGAAGATTTGGAATCCCCAAACCATAAGCTTCACAAATCATCTATCAAATTCCTAATTTGAGGTACACGGGGTTTTCCTAAAATCTCATGGGCATAAAAATCATGATTTTTAAGAAAAGGGTTTCGAATTTATGAATACATTTATGTTTTAGAAGCCTTAACGATATTATTTTGGTCTTTAGGCCTTCCCCAAAATTGATTCAAAACTATATATATATATATATATATGTAAGCATGTGTTTTAAGGTTGATGATTGAATTGAGAGCATGAGTCATGCAAAAAATTCCTCTCTTGTTATGATTTTTCTTTACTTATCATATGCTATGGATTGTTTTGAATGCATCTTGAAAAACATGATATAAAATGCCTTGAAAAATGTTATGATTGGATTATGATTTTAACTTCGAAAGAGAAGGTTGTTTATGCTGATATATGTTGGATATAATTGTATAATGAAAAGAGTTGCATGGTTTGTTAATGATTACAAGACCATCCCATGTTTATTGAAAGAATGAGAATTTTTGCATAGGTTTTAGAACATGAAATCTCTTATACCATTTGCATGCATGGGTGGTCCAAACTGTGTTTTAATGAAAGATCATGCTTAATACATTATGGCTCAGAAAACATGACTTGCAAGTCTTGGTATGACGATATCAAATAAGACAATGTCATAACAGACACAGACTAATATAGAAAACAGAATGATACATGTTCAGAAAAGGCTAAAAATGGGCATAAAGAGATATTAGGTGGTTCCCCGAACAAGGCACGAGTTTAGACAACTCATTACCCAAAATTGTGATTTGTCGATCTGGGTATATTATTATACGCTGGCCTAGTGCCCTGTGGCGTATCAGACTCAGGCACTCCAACTCTTGCAGCACACTTTGGTTGGGGGCTTCCCCGCCGAGTCAATGGCGTATTCCATATAGCCTGTGGAATATCATACTTGTAGGGGAGTGCCAACTAACTCAGAAGTAATACAAAGACCAGAAATTATTTTGACAAGAACATTTGATGATTATCAAAATGGTGCCCATGTGTTTTGAAATTATTTTATGCATAATATTTTGGTAAATTGCTCTCATCTAATTTATACTTGTAAACACATTATTTTGTATTTCTTCGCGTACCAGTACAACTGTATTGACCCCTTACCTTCCAGGTTCTAAGGCACAATCTAGGGGTTCTGATAAGAAGTAGATTTCTTCAGACAGAAGTGTAGAGTTCAGTTTATGAGCCTTCTATATTTCAGAAGGCCTATTTATTTTGAAACATTTATCATTGGTCATAGTTTTGGTCTACTGGAGGCCTTGTCCCATTTTTCATACAGTTGTTATTAATCATTTAGTAGAGATTTCGCAGACGATTTTCAAATGTTGTTAGTTGGTACTAGATTTTATTCCTCATTATTGAACTAATTTAAGACTTATGACCATGATTCCTTTTTTTTATATATATTTTCTCATTTTCTTATTTGTATACGAATGGTGTATATGATTGCAAGTTAGAAGGGTTCTCGGGCCTTCATGGTTTGAGACGTCCGTCACAGCCAGGGCTCCGTTTCGGGTCGTGACAAAAACATAAACAAGCTATGTCTATTCAAGAACCTGCTAGACTGCAAATTTACAAAATAAATTTCATATCATGTTAATCAGATACAAACTATAGTCAAAAAGAAAAATAATAAATAAACTCAATAAGCAGAAATCAACATTCGAAGATAAATAATTTGCGAATGATGAATTTTTTCAACATCTTTAAAATTTCAGATACCCTCAACTGCTCACAATATGAAAACAAGTCTCAATTAGTCGTGTATTTACACTTCTATCTTGATGAAGGACCTTGAACAACAAATAATAATAAAAACAGTAGATGGTAAAAGAATAAAAACTACAACAAAACAATATGTTCGACGTCTTTAAAATCTCAAATACTCTCAATTTCTCACAATATGAAAACACTCATCAATTAGTTATATTTTCACACTTCAACTTGATGGAGGTCCTCGGCTCAAAGAAAAACAACCCAAAATTATTTAAAAAAAGAAGTAATTACACAAGTACAATAAACAATAGATAATA